>NC_029794.2:25123541-25161014 GCF_000816755.2 Arachis ipaensis | reverse complement strand
CACTCTAGCCTAAGCTATTCAAGGATTCAAATAGGGACATTCATGGTTTTCCGCTTTTGGCTTGTGATGTGCTAAAATTAAGAATAAGTGGGTTAAGCGTAGGCTCAAAATTGGTTGCAAAGGTGGTACACGGAATCGTGATCCTCACACTTTTCTCACAACTCCGTGTAACTGACCAGCAAGTGCACTGGGTCGTCCAAGTAATAAACCTTACGTGAGTAAGGGTCGATCCCACGGAGATTTTTAGCTTGAAGCAAGCTATGGTCATCCTTGTAAATCTCAGTCAGGCGGATTCAAATGGTTATGATGTTTTGATAATTAAAAGATAAATAAAATATAAAATAAAATAAAGTTACTTATGTAATTCATTGGTGGGAATTTCAGATAAGCGTCTGGAGATGCTTTATTGCTTCTGAGCCTCTGCTTTCCTATTGCCTTCTTCCAACCATGCGTTACCTCCTTCCATGGCAAGTTGTAAGATCCTCTCAGTGAAAATGATTCTCTACGGTTTCTGCACGGCTAATCAACTGTCGGATTGTTCATCTCGGATGAAAAATACCAGGTACAGCTACCGCATGGCTAATCATCTGTTGGTTCCCACTAGCATCAGAATAGAATCCATTGATCCTTTTGCACACTGTCACTTGCGCCCAACATTCGTAGGTTTGAAGCTCGTCACAGTCATTCCTTCCCGGATCCTACTCGGAATACCACAGACAAGGTTTAGACTTTCCGGATCCCAGGAATGGCTGCCAATAATTCTAGCCTATACCACGAAGATACTAATCTCACGGACTCGGTCCGTGTATTAGATATCCAAGAGAATATACTCCAGCTGTCGTCCAATGACTACGTTGAACATCATGTAGACCGCTTTGTGGTTGTCAGGCACGCGATCTTGGTTAAGCGAGTAATGAAGATTGGGTGATTGTCACAGGCCACCCCTTCATTCTGACGTAACTGAATTAAGTATGAAAGTATATCTTGGAGAAGAAGTAGGCGTGAATTGAATAGAAAACAGTAGTAATTGCATTAATTCATGAAGAACAGCAAAGCTCCACACCTTAATCTATGGGGTGTAGAAACTCCACCGTTGAAAATACATAAGTGAAAAAGGTCTAGGCATGGCCATGAGGCCAGCCTTCAAACGTGAACAATAGTCTATGATAGCATAAGATAAAAACTGGTCAAAAGACGTAAAAAAAATCTCTAAAAGTAGTTTTTATACTAAACTAGTAACTAGGGTTTACAGAAAATGAGTAACTAAGTGCAGATAGTGCAGAAATCCACTTCCGGGACCCACTTGGTGTGTGCTTGGGCTGACTATTGAAGCTTTCACGTGCATAGGCTATTCCTGGAGTTAAACGCCAGCTTTGGTGCCAGTTTGGGCGTTTAACTCCAATTCCGGTGCCAGTTTAGGCGTTTTACGCCAAGATGTTTTATACTGACTTTGAACGCCAGTTTGGGCCATCAAATCTCGGACAAAGTATGGACTATTATATATTAATGGAAAGCCCAGGATGTCTACTTTCCAACGCAATTGAGAGCGCGCCTATTGGGCTTCTGTAGCTCCAGAAATCCATTTCGAATGCAGCAGGGTCAGAATCCAATAGCATCTGTAGTCCTTTTTCAGCCTCTGAATCAGATTTTTGCTCAGGTCCCTCAATTTCAACCAGAAAATATCTGAAATCATAGAAAAACACACAAACTCATAGTAAAGTCAAGAAATGTGATTTTTGAATAAAAACTAATAAAAATATAATAAAAAGTAACTAAAACATACTAAAAACTATGTAAAAACAATGCCAAAAAGGGTATAAATTATCCGCTCATCAAAAGGTTGTTATAAGGTAAGGTCATTTGGGTAAGTAGCTAAGTGAATTGATGGCCTCAATCATGTACTTGTATTCATACATATAACAATGGAAATATAGAGTCAGACAAATTAAGGATCACAATCATAGAGAGAGAACAATGCACACAAGAAGGAAAGTAAGTGGCTAGAAGATGTATGATAAACCACTATTTTATGGTTTATAATGTGTTTAATTGTGTGGTTTTATCATGATCTTTACCCACTTATTCATATAATTATCATGCATTTATATTTCCTTCCTAAAATTATTACATGATTGAAAACTTGTTTCCTAGAGACTTTTAATTACGCATTTTAATTCTCCTTTATTCCATTCGATGCCGTGATCTGTGTGTTAAGTGTTTCAGGCTTTATAGGGCATGAATGAGTTGGAGATTGGAAAGGAAGCTTGCAAAATTAGAAGGAATATAAGAAATTGAGGAGATGACCAGCGAGAAGTGACGCGGCCGCATGGCTCACGCGACCGCGCAGATTGGAATAGCACAAGTGACGCGGAGGCGTGGACGACGCGCTCGCGTGGTAGGGCAAAACGCCAAATGACGCGTCCGCATGAATGACGCGATCGCGTGACGTGCGCGATCTGCATAATCTGCAAAATTCGCTGGGGGCGATTTTGGGCCCTGCTTTGACCCAGTTTTCGGCCCAGAAAAGCAGACTTGAGCTAGAGAACATGCAGAAACCAACAACAACATTCATTCTACACAATTTTAGTTTTTAGATCTAGTTTTACTCCTCCTCTAGGTTTTCTCTCTACACATTCATAGTTCTTAGGATTTTATTTCTATTGCTTTTTTGCATTGGGATATTGAGAAGAGTTATTACCTCATCAAGACTTTGTCATTCTAGTTCGTTTTCTTTACTTGGCTCTTACTCTTCCATGTCCTTTAATTTACTCAATTTTACTATTGGATTATTTTAGAATTTATTAATACAAGAATTACTTTTATTTTTAATTGATTTCTTTGATTTTTATTTATCATGTCTTTCTTTAATTCCCTTTCCTATGTTGTGAATTCTACATTCACAATGAGCGAGTAGTTCCCTAACTTGATGGGGAGTTGATTGAAAGGAACCCTTGAGTTGGAATGCTCAAAATAAAAATTGTAATTGGGTTTATTGTTGGATTTCCCTCTAGTCACTGACACCAATCCCTTTTTATTGAGTGGGTCGAAACTTGTGAATAGAAGTAGCATTCCAACTTGTTTGACTTTCCCTTACCTAGTAAGGGATAACTAAACAGAACAACCTTCAATTATCAATTAATCTTGAGAGTACTTCAACAAGAATAGGGCTTCCAACTAATCTACTCTCAGTCAAGGCTTTTATTTAAATTATTTAATTTCTCTAATTTAATTTCCTGTTTATTCAACTCAAACCATTTTGAAAACATCTGATTAATAAAATAGCACACCTTTCTGCAACTCGTTGGGAGACGACCTGGGATTCATACTCCCAGTATTTTAATTTTAATTTTTGTGACACCCTTCTAAATTGATAAGCGAAATTCTGGTTAGTTAAGAACTATACTTGCAACGCATATCTTATAACAATTCTTGACTCGCCAATTTCCCCCACGTCAATTTTTCGCGCCGTTGCCGGGGTGTTGCAATAGAGTGCTAAGTTATTGATTGAAATTTATTTATTTGCATTTTATTTTATCTTGCTACTATGAGCTACTTGTTTCTTTCATTAGATGACGCGTTCACTTCCTGATCCAAGCTTGCCAGTATTCGATCCTGAGATTGAAAAAACTATTTCACGAATAAGGCAAGCTCGACGTTGGTTAGCAGCTCGTTTTGTGTTAGCAGATAAAAGCATTATTACAGTGGCTGGAGTTGCTGAAGATGTATTAGTAGGCATTAAGGGGCTTAAATTTCCCATTGATTTTTATATCCTGGAGATGCTCCAAAATGACTCAGAGAAGCCATCATCAATCCTACTCAAAAGACCAATCCTGAAGACCTCGAAGTTCAAATTAGATGCTTTTTCAAGAACATACTCTTTTGAAATAGATGGCCGAGTAGTAATCTTCAATCTAAATGGAGTTATGAAGCATCCTCCGGAGGATCATTCTATCCTCCAGTGTGACATCATAGATGAAACCGTGGCTGAGGTTCACCAGGAGGAATTTGAAGAGAAGTACATAGGACAAGGTCCAATTGTGGGGACATTCTTAGAGGACAATGACAATGCTTTACCATTGTTACCAGCTCCAGACAACCCAGAGCCTGACCATGATCAGAAGTTAGAATTAAAACCCTTTCCTCTACACCTCAAATATGCTTACCTTGAAGACGAGCAGAAGTTTCCAGTTATCATTGCAAGGGAACTCACTTCTCAACAGGAAGAGCAGTTACTTAGTGTGTTGAGGAGGCACAAGAAGGCAATTGGTAGGAGTTTGGCAGACATAGTAGGCATCAACCCTCAAGTCTGTGAGCATAGGATATTTTTAGAAGAGGGAGCAAGACCTATCCGTCAACCCCAGAGAAGACTAAACCCCACTATCTTAGAGGTTGTCAAGAAGGAAGTGACCAGACTACTGGAGGCAGATATCATCTACCCCATTTCAGACAGTGAATGGGTAAGCCCAGTACAAGTGGTGCCCAAAGAGTCTAGAATCACTACAGTGAAGAATGAGCATGGAGATCTCATGGCAACCAGAGTTCAGAACGCCTGGAGGGTCTGCATTGACTACAGATGCCTCAACCAGGCCATTCGTAAGGATCACTATCCTCTTCCATTCATTGATCAAATGCTGGATCGCCTGTCAGATAAATCACATTGTTGTTTTTTAGATGGTTATACAGGTTATTTCCAGATTCATATAGCTCCTGAAGATCAGGAAAAGACCACTTTTACATGTCCTTTTGGGACTTATGCTTACAAGAGAATGCCTTTTGGCTTGTGCAATGCACCAGCTACCTTCCAAAGGTGCATGATGAGTCTTTTCTCTGATCTTATTGAGGACTGTATGGAAGTTTTTATGGATGATTTTAGTGTATATGGCGATTCCTTTAGCCTTTGCTTAGATGGATTATCTAGAGTATTAGATAGATGTGTCAATACAAACCTAGTATTAAATTTTGAAAAATGTCACTTTATGGTAAAACAAGGTATTGTACTAGGACATGTTGTGTCTAATAGTGGCATTTCTGTAGATCCAGCAAAGGTGGATGTTATTTCTAGTTTACCTTACCACTCCTCTGTGAGGGAAGTCCGTTCGTTCCTTGGCCATGCAGGTTTTTACAGGAGATTCATTAAGGACTTCAGTAAGGTAGCACTTCCCTTATCCAGACTACTGCAGAAGGATATTGAGTTCGAGTTCAGTGAGGATTGCAAACAAGCGTTTGATAAGCTGAAGACCACCCTGACTCAAGCTCCAATTGTGAGAGGACCAGACTGGAGCCAGCCATTTTAAATAACGTGCGACGCCTCCAACCATGCAGTAGGAGCAGCACTGGCTCAGCGTGAAGGTAAGGACCCCTTTGTTATTGCTTAGCGTCTAAAACTTTAGATGCCGCTCAGTCCAATTACACTACTACTGAAAAAGAGCTTCTTGCTATTGTTTTTGCTCTGGATAAATTTCGAGCCTATTTACTTGGTACGAAGGTAGTAGTGTACTCAGACCACGCAGCTCTAAAGTATCTATTAGCTAAAAAGGAGTCCAAACCAAGGCTTATACATTGGATACTGCCATTACAAGAATTTGATTTAGAAATTAAGGATAGGAGTGGTAACCAGAATTTAGTGGCAGACCACTTGAGTCGGCTTGAGCACATTAAAGATGACCCCATTCCTATAGCTGATAATTTCCCATTTGATAACCTGCAAGCAGTATCTGAGGTAGTCCCTTGGTATGCACCTGTAGCTAATTATCTAGTTAGCCGCACCTCCCCTCCAAACTTTTCTAAGCATCAAAGAGACAAGCTGAAAAGCGAGTCTAAATATTATATATGGGATGACCCATATTTATAGAGATGTGGCACTGACCAGGTAATTAGACGGTGTGTGCCTCAATCAGAATTCCAGTCCATCTTAGAGGCCTGTCACTCATCTGAGAGTGGAGGACATTTTGGCCCTCAAAGAACAGCTAGAAAAATCTTAGACTGTGGATTCTGGTGGCCTAATGTTTTTAGAGACACTGCTGAATTTTGTAGATCTTGTTTTCCATGCCAAAAATTTGGTAATATATCCAAGAGGGATGAGATGCCTCAACAAATTATGCTTTTCTGTGAAATTTTTGATGTTTGGGGCATTGACATCATGTGTCCATTTCCAAATTCTAATGGTTATTTTTATATATTGTTAGCTGTGGATTACGTTTCCAAATGGGTGGAAGCAATTCCTACCCGCACTGATCATGCTAACACACTGTTGTTTCCTTTGTGAGAAACCACATTATTTGTCGCTTTGGATCACCACGAGCAATCGTGAGCGATCAAGGCACCTATTTTTGTAACAGGAGACTAACAGGATAAATGAAGAAGCATGGGATAATTCATAAGGTTGCAACAGCCTACCATCCTCAGACTAATGGGCAAGCCAAGGTGTCAAACAGAGAGATAAAGCGTATCTTACAGAAGATAGTCAAACCTCATAGAAGAGACTGGAGCATCAGGCTACAAGATGCACTCTGGGCATACAGAACAGCATACAAAACACCTATTGGGATGATTCCTTTCCACTTAGTTTATGGAAAAGCTTGTCATTTCCCTGTTGAAGTAGAGCACAAAGCCTTTTGGGCAGTAAAGGAGTGCAACATGGGAATTGAGAAAGCCGGAGCTGAAAGGAAGTTGCAATTGCAAGAACTGGAAAGCCTTCGCCTAGAAGCTTATGAGAACTTAAGACTATACAAGGAGAAGATGAAGGCTGTACATGATCAGCACATCAAGAGAAAAGAGTTCCAACCTGGGGATTCAGTCCTCCTTTACAAATCTCGACTGCGGCTCATGCCAGGCAAGTTGAGATCAAGATGGGAAGGTCCATACAGAGTCGAGAAGGCCGAACCGTACGGAGTTTTTCACCTAAGTCATCCTTCCAGCTCTGAACTTATCAAAGTCAATAGACATCGTTTAAAGCTGTACCATGGAGAGAGGATGAAGAAAAACAAGGAGCTCGAGATCTTCCTCTTGGAAGATCCCCACATAGCCGAAGACTGAGCTAGTGGAGCGTCCAACTTACAGACGTTAAAGCAAAGTGCTAGGTGGGAGACAACCCACCATGGTATGATCGTTCTTTTCTTTATTCTTAGTTTTCCTATTCAATAACTCTTCTCTTTATTAGTACATTTCGTGCATCTGCATTTACATACTTTTATTAAAAAAAAAAATTTACGCGACGCGACCGCCTCATTGACACGTCCGCGTCGCAGGTGATTGGAGAAAATAATAAAACGAACAGAGAGTCACGCGAGAGCGTGGCTGGAGGCGTGCCCGTGGTACAAATCACCCCACGCGACCGCGACGCCGACGCGTCCGCGTCGAGTGGAAACATTGGCCTCCCACGCGACTGCATCACTCACGCGGCCGCGTGTGATGCACGGAAAACTTGTCTCACAAAAAATTTCCTTCGGCAAGTGTACCGAATTTGTCGTCAAGTAAAAACTCACAATAGAGTGAGGTCGAATCCCACAAGGATTGATTGATCAAGCAACTTTAATTAGAGGAATGTTCTAGTTGAGCGAATCCAGAATTTGAGTTGAGAATTGCAGAAAATAAAATGGCGGGAAGGTAATTGACAGAAAAGTAAATGCTAGAATTAAAGAGCTGAAAGTAAATGACTGAAAGTAAATTGCAGGCACGTTATTGGGACTCAACTTTCCCAATAACGTTGAGCAGCATCCCCCTTCCCAATGTTAGAGTCCACGTTAACTTAGTTAACGTGGCTCTTGTAACGTAGGCTTGCCAACCTTCTAGAACGTTAGTGACACTTAACATTGTCACTAACGTTCCAATGTGCCCCTTAGCTCCCACGTTAGAGTCCACGTTAACTAGGGTAACGTGGGAGTTAACGTGGCCTAGTGTGACTTGGCCAACGTTAGTGATAATGTTAAGTGTCACTAACGGTGGCTCCATTTCTTTACTTCCACGTTAGAGTTCACGTTAACTTAGTTAACGGGGCCTCTAACGTTAAGAAGAAAGGGGGGAAGCCAACGTTAGTGACACTTAACATTATCGCTAACGTTGGACCAAGCTCATGAGCGGCCACGTTAGAGTCCACGTTAACTAGGGTAACGTGGGAGTTAACGTGGCCTAGTGTGACTTGGCCAACGTTAGTGATAATGTTAAGTGTCACTAACGGTGGCTCCATTTCTTTACTTCCACGTTAGAGTTCACGTTAACTTAGTTAACGGGGCCTCTAACGTTAAGAAGAAAGGGGGGAAGCCAACGTTAGTGACACTTAACATTATCGCTAACGTTGGACCAAGCTCATGAGCGGCCACGTTAGAGTCCACGTTAACTAGGGTAACGTGGGAGTTAACGTGGCCTAGTGTGACTTGGCCAACGTTAGTGATAATGTTAAGTGTCACTAACGGTGGCTCCATTTCTTTACTTCCACGTTAGAGTTCACGTTAACTTAGTTAACGTGACTCTTAACGTGGGCAATGATGGCTTCGAGAGCGTTATTGGCAATCACTTTTCTCATTAACTTTGCAAGTTACTCCCATTCCACGCTAGTGTTAACGTTAGTGTAACTAACGTAGCCATGATGGGAAGCAGAAGCTGGTGAATTAAAAATTTATTAAAATGGTTACGTTGCGAGTATAGTTCTTAACTCACCGAAACTATGCCTATCAATTTAGAAATATGTCACAGAGAATTTAAATTAAAATTACTGGGAGTTTTAAGTCTCAGGTCGTCTCCCAACGAGTTGCAGAAAAGTGTGCTGTTTTATTAATCAGGTGTTCCAAGAAGTTGAGCTAAGTAAATTGGAATTTAAATTGAGGAATTTTAAATAATATAAATAAAAGCCTTGACTGGGAATTGATTAGTTAGAATCTCTATCATTGATGGAGTGATTTTTAAGATTGATTTATAATTAACGGTTACTCTGTTTGGTTATCCTTTACTAGGTAAGGGAAAGTCAAACGAGTTGGACTGCCAAATCTATTCACGAGTTACAACCCACTTAGTTCAAAGGGATTGGCATTGGTGACAGGATAGCAATCCAACATTTAACCCAACTATAAATTTCTCCAAGTTAAGAGAACAAACTAGAGTGATGAAGTCTTGATGAGGAAATAACTCTTCTCAATGTTCCAATGCTAAGATCAATTAAAAATTAAAATCCTAAAAACTAGAGAGAAAAACCTAAGAGAGTGGAAAACTAGATCTAAAACTACTGAATGAATGTGTGTGTTGTTTCTGCATATTCTCTGACTCTAGTCTGCTGTTCCGGGCCGAAAACTGGGCCGAAATAAGGTCCAAAATCGCCTCCATCGAATTCTGCAGATTATGCAGATCGCACATGTCACGCGATCGCGTCGTCCATGCGATCGCGTCGCTTGCGCTTTTTTTCCTTTCCACGCGTTCGCGTCGTCCACGCTACCGCGTCGTTTGCGCTTTCCAATCCGTGCGGCCGCGCAAGCCATGTGACCGCGTCGCTGCGATTTGTGCTCCTTCACGCGGTCGCGTGAGCCATGCGATTTGTGCTCCTTCGCGCGGTCGCGTGAGCCATGCGACCGCGTCACTTCTCGCTGGTTATCTCCTCAAATTCTTGTGTTCCTTCCATTTTTGCTAGCTTCCTCTCCAATCTCCATCTCATTCATGCCCTATAAGACCTGAAACACTTGACACACAGATCACGGTATCGAATGGAATAAAGGAGAATTAAAAGTAAATAATTAAAGTCTCTAGGAAGCAATTTTCAAACATGTACTGAATTTAGGAAGGAAATCTAAATGCATGCTAAATTGATGAATAAGACACACCACAGGCATATAGTTTATTTATTTTTCTTTTCTTGAGACCTTGGTGTCCAGCACCTCTTTGGGTTACTAAATGCTTTGTAGTGAGGGTTACTCTTGATAGTGGACTTTCAGCTGATAATTCCGAGTTAGTTAACCCAAGTTACCAAGTGATAAGGCACTCCTAAGAGCTTATTCATCCAAGTAGATCCCTCACACAGGAGCACCACAGACACATATCTCAAGATTAAAACCATTGGTGCCTAGCCTTATTGCTTACTATTTTTCTTTTATTCCTCAACTTTGATTGTTCTTTCCCTTTTTCTTATTAGGATCTTCTTATTCATCTAGTCTCATGGGGTGTGTCTCAAGCATAGTATTCATGACAGATAGTTGTCTTCCCACCTTTGTGGTTGAACCAACTTAGCTAACTTATGACCACACCACAAACTCAGGAACTTACTCCATAGTATGAACTCCTCTCTGGTCTTTAAAACACTCATTCTCTTTTTATTTTGATTTAAAGGGACAAACATACAAGTAAGCAAAGTAAAGATGTAGTGACATAGAGACTAGCACACAGAGACCTTCTCGGAAAGAAACTTTAAAGACAAAATTTAAAAAGTTCAACTAACATGGAAGCATGTTCTATTTCATACAAGATCTTCCTTATTTAAAACATAGAAAAAGATGGACCAAAGAAGGAACTTCACCACCTTTTACTCTTGTGGATGCCCATGCTTTCCTCCTTGTTTGTCTTCTTTGTGTCCTCTTGCATTCCCTCTCATCCGTGCCAATCTTGCTTGCTTCCAATCCTCAAGTGCCTTCCTCACTGATTCATGACTCTCTTCCACCCTTTGTCTTTCTTCTCGTGCTAATTCATCCCTCATTTCTTCATACCTTGTGATTCCTGGATGCAATATAGGCAGCTGTCCTACCAAGTAACCGAGCCTGGCTTGAGTATTTATATGATGCCCAGTCTCGCTCATGTAAACTCCTTCTGCGAATGCCCTTTGCTCGTCCAATAGTTCTGCCTGTTCTATCCGTCTTCGATGCATCTCATGTATATGTGCACCTTGATGTGCTTGGATGTTGATTATCCTCTGGATGGATTCTTGTTGCTCATTTTGCCTTTGTTCCATCCTGTGGAATGTTTCACTCCATTGTTGTCCTTGACTCAGTTGTTGATCCATCATTTGCTTTTGCCAATCCGCTTGTTGAGTCATCCATCTTGAGAATGACTCCTCTTGCTGCCCCATCATCTGTAGTTGAAGTTCTCTCTGTGCTCCTTGGCTTTCCAAATATTGTCGAGATAGTCCACCAATGGCCTCCTGCAATTGGTGCATATCCAAGGTGGCTGGTGCTTGCCCTTCTACGGCTTGTCCTTCTACTACTTGAGGGGCTGCCCTCTTCCTTTGCTTCCGTTGAGGCAGGGGGGATGCAGTGGCATGCATTCGTTGAACGGTTATTGGAATGCCTTCTTTTATCCACACGGGATCTTCATCTTCAAACACCACCCCAGCTTTCTTGCACAGTCGGTAGATAGTGCTGGGGTAACCTAACGTTCCCCTTGAGTCACTTTTCTCTGCCATTTTTCTAATCCCTTCTGCTATGAGTTCATGAACCTTGATCTCTCCGCCTTTGAGTATACAGTGCACCAGTGTGGCTCTCTTGAGATTCACCTCCGAGTTGTTTGCTGCTGGGAGGATGGACCTCCTTACAATTTCGAACCACCCTTTTGCTTCCGGAGTGAGATCTGCTCTTTTGATGAACCTTGGTCTCCTATCTGCATATCTTTCCCAGTCAGCTCCTGGTACACAAATGTCTTGCACAATCTGGTCATGATCAGGGTTGTTGTCCATTCTTGAATGATGACTCTCTTCTTCAAACGGTATGGACCGCAGCTTTAATGCCCTCATGACACTCATGGGACCAAAATCCACAATCTTTCCTCTCACAAAGCTTGTATATGACTCATCTGCCTTATCATATCAGACCGCATTTGCATAAAACTCTCTTATAAGATTTGCATTCACCCTAATAACCGGATCAGTGAGGAGCTCCCACCTTCTCTTTTCCACCTTCTTTGTGATTTCGGGACACTCATTTTTCCTCACTTGAAATTTTAGCTCATAAATGATTTCCTTATCCACCATCCATCCGTATTGCAATGCATGGTGCAAGCTTCTAAATCTCTTTTCATCATATGGGTGTTGCTCCATAGGTTCCTTTCCCTTCCTTCTTTTAGAGCTCGAAGATGCCATGAATGAAGGTTAATGCGTGAAGTTAGCAGGGGTGTGGAGACTTTTGGTGTTTAGGGTTGAGTGCAATGAAGGGAGTGAAGGGGAACCCGAAATGGAGAGGTGTGAAGAGTGGGGTACGGAACAAGGATCACTTATATAGAGAGGTTGTGAGTGAATGGAGGGTGTGGATTGATGGAGTGGTTGTTTGATGGACGGTTGGGGTTGTGCATGTAGAAAAGACAAGGATCATCACTTTATGAATGAGATTGCTCGGTCTCCAAGGGTCCCATTTTTTTCAATGTTGCATGGCAATATTTTCCAATGACTTCCCTTTTTAGAACAAGTGTATAGTCCTTCCTTTTGTGGTGTCCGAACCTTCTTCCTTTAATTGTCCAATCTATCTCTTTCAATGCTCCTTTTCTTTTCCCTATAAAAAAATAAAATAAGAAAAATCAATATCATAAAAAGTTTTTAAACTTTTCGGCTAGAATGATAAAGAGAAGAAAAGATTTTGCTTATTCATGAACTCCAACTAACGAACTAACTGTGTATCCTTATATGCACATTGGTGGCACCATGGGGTGACACCAAACTTAGTTTGGAGCACTGTGATGAAAAGTTCTGTTCAAAGCTCCAAGACTAGCATGCTCTCAGTTGCATTCATGCTTTCTTGGCACGCTTTGAACACCAAACTTGTTCTTCACTATATACTGCAATATAAAGACTTCACCAAGTTTTTGTCAAGTTTGGGTTGGAATTCATGAATATTGAGTTATTCTTGGCGACTTCTTCTTTTAAGTGAATTTTGATGTTGTCTTCACATGCCTCTGGTGGTTTAGGTTCCTCCAGCTTCTCCTTGAGCTGTGACGATTGCTGTTTGCCTTGTTCATCATTCAGTGGGGTTCTCAGATGTGTTGGTGGTGCCTTAGTGCTTGTTTCCTCTGTCAGTATCTCATTATGATCATTCCTTGGTTCTTTGTTTTCTTGGTCTGCTTCTTGTGAAGGTTTGAAGACATTAAAGCTGAGTCGTTCATCATGGATCCTCAATATTAGCTTCCCTCGCTCCACATCTATGAGTGCTCTGGCTGTAGCTAGGAATGGTCTTTCCAATATGATTGGGTAAGTGTGACTCTCTTCCATGTCCAAGATGACAAAGTCTGTGGGAAGAAAGCATTTCCCCACCTTTAACAACACGTTTTCCACCACCCCTCTTCCTTGTTTTTGAGTTTTGTCAGCCAGCCTGATGACTACATCTGTGGGCAATAACTCATTGATTTGCAGCCTCTTCACCAGGGATAAGGGCATTAAGTTGATGCTTGCTCCCAAATCGCAGAGTGCTCTATCAAACATTGTTTCCCCTATGGCACAGGGGACATGAAAACTCCCTGGATATTTTTTTTTCGTTGGTAACTGCGGTTGAATGAGGGCACTGCACTCCTTGTTCATTACTATAGTTTGCCCTCTCTTGAGTGAGCTTTTCCTGGAAAGCAGCTCTTTCATATACTTGATGTACGCAGGCATTTGTTGGATAGTCTTGATGAATTGTATGTTCACATGCAGAGATGCAAACAAGTCCAGAAATCTTGAGTATATTCTCTTCTCCACAGCACCATTGAGCAGCTGGGGAAAAGGTGCATAGAGTCTCAGCAGCTCCTGTTTTGAGATTTTTGGTTCTTGGTACTCTTTTTCCTCCTTCTCTGCCGAGGTATCTTCAGGTTATTTTGACAGCTTGCTTGGCTTGTCCTCAGTCTCCTTATCACTTACAGTGACCATCTTGCAATCTTCCCATCTTACCTTTTTTATTTCACCTCTCGGATTCTTCTCTGTGTCACTTGGAAATCCATCTGTGGGTTTGGGAATTTGCTCAGAGAGATACCCCACTTGAGATTCCAACCTCTTGATTGTGTCTCCTTGGTTCTTGAAACTGGCTCGCACTTCCTCCTTGAACACCTTGTTGTCTTGAATCTCCTTGCTTATGCCTTCAAGTAGATTCTCAATCCTTGAGATTCTTTCATCAAATGATGATAGGTCAGGCTGAGTAGGGTTATTTTGGCCTTGATATAAATGTAGGGAGGTGTTGTTATGGGGGTGTTGATATAGTCTAGATGTGAAGTGTTGGTGGGCTGCATTGTTTGGATTTGGGCGTCTTTGATCAAGGCTTTGGTCTTGTTGATTTCCCCACCCAAAGTTTGGGTGATTCCTCCATCTAGGGTTGTAGGTCTTGGAGTATGGATCATGGTTTTGCCTAGGTGAATTCCTAATGTAGTTGGCTTGCTCCTGACTACCCTCTGCTTCTTTTTGGTGGGCACCTCCTTGTTAGGTCTTTAAATCTCTCCCATGCTTCATATAGAGTCTCACCATCTTGTTGCCTGAAAGTTTGGACCTCAGCTCTCAGCCTATTGATTCGTTGAGGAGGGTAAAATCTTGCTAAGAATTTGTTCACCACGTCTTCCCAAGTTGTCAAGCTTTCCCTTGGAAAAGATTCCAGCCACTTGGCTGCCTTATCCTTGAGTGAGAATGGAAATAAGAGCAGTCTATAGGCGTCAGGATGAACACCATTAGACTTCACTGTGTCACATATTCTCAGGAAGGTGGTTAAATGTTGATTGGGGTCCTCTTGGACACTCCCTCCGAACGAACAGTTGTTCTGAACAAGGGTGATGAGTTGTGGCTTCAGTTCAAAATTGTTGGCATGGATGGTTGGCTTTTGAATGCTACTTCCACAGTTTCCTGGGTTTGGATTGATGTAAGAGCCTAAAACTCTTCTATCCTCTCCAGCGTGATTTGCTCGACCTCCTCTACCATGGTTGTGAACCTCTTCTTCATGATGGTTTTCCATGTTTTCTTCCATGTTTGGTTCAAAGTATTCCTCAAAGTATTCCTCCTCTTCTTCAGCACCAACTACACGTTTTTCTCTTGCCTCCCTCCTTAGTCTAAGGAAGGTTCTCTCAGGTTCAGAATCAAAGGAAGTTGAAGCCCCACTTCTTCTCCCTGTCATACAACCAACAAGTACAAGCAAAGAGAATAGGTGCAGAAAGTATATCTGTCAGAATTACTGTTAGTGTGAGTGATGCAATATATCAAACAGTTAGTGGGTTAGTGAGATGAATAGTAAATAACAAAGAAAAAGTAAGGGGGAAGGGAAGAAATTAACTAAAACAGAAAGTAAATGACTCAAATAGAAATTTAAATCAAACAAAAATAAAATGCTCAATCTAGTTATCCTCCGATCTAATCATTCTTGATGCACAATCAATCCCCGGCAACGGCGCCATAAACTTGATGCACGGAAAACTTGTCTCACTACAAATTTCCTTCGGCAAGTGTACCGAATTTGTCGTCAAGTAAAAACTCACAATAGAGTGAGGTCGAATCCCACAAGGATTGATTGATCAAGAAACTTTAATTAGAGGAATGTTCTAGTTGAGTGAATCCAGAATTTGAGTTGAGAATTGCAGAAAATAAAATGGCGGGAAGGTAATTGACAGAAAAGTAAATGCTAGAATTAAAGAGCTGAAAGTAAATGACTGAAAGTAAATTGCAGAATTGTAAATGGGAATGGGGGAATTGCTCATAAAAGTAAATAACAGAAATTAAAGAGAATGGGTAAGATCAGAAATGGGGAGTTCATTGGGCTTAGGAGATGTTGCATTCTCCGGATCAATTTCATTTTCATCTCTTCCTCAATCAATGCACTCATTGATCTCCTTGGCAATCTTAAGTGATTGAATTACAATTTCTTGTAATTCTGAAATCAAGCAATAAAGTGCATCAAAGTTCTAGTCCAAGTCATGGGAAATGCAACATCCAATTTGTCCTTAAATTCATGCAAAATCCTCACGAAATCATGTAAAGTGCATAATGTATGCTTGAATCAAGATGTAAGTGAATATCTACCCAAAACTAGCTTATTTCCTAAGGAAATGCATGAAACTACCCTAAAAACAATAAAGAAAAGGTCAATGAAACTGGCCAAAATGCCCTGGCATCAGCGTGCCCTGGAATTTGACGTAAAAAGGGTGCACGACCGAAAGTTGTGCTAGAGTGGTGCTGGATTGGTGCTGAACGCACAAATTCTTCCCACATGGACGCATGGCTCACGCGTCCGCGTCATATCCTTCCAATGGCCACTCACGTGATCGCATGCCCCATGCGATCGCGTCACCCAACATTTGGCGTAATAAGAGTTTGAACAAGGAGTTGTGCAAGTGCGAGGCTGCCCTCGCGCCAGTAGCATAAAACGGGTCACGCGACCGTGTGACTGACGCGATCGCATCAATTAGTATAAGTGCAAGTCGTGCGACCGCGTGCCTCACGCGGCCGCGTCACTTGCGCCGCACAGCTTCCCTGATTTGCCAATTATCTTATCTTTCTTTTCCCCAAATCCTATTTTCTCTTTTCCCTCCTTATTTCTTCCTTCTTCCTTCTTTCTTCTTTCTCACTTTCTACGCTCTCTCTCTCTCTCTCTCTCTCACTTCCATTAACAAGGTTTTCTTTTCTTCTTCCCCCCTTACTTTTCTATTATTCTTCTTATTTTTATAAGCTATCTTCTTTTCTTTTCTTTTTACTTTCATTATCCATATTTTCTTTTTCTTTCTTTTTCCTTTTTACTTGGTGTTGGAAATTTATTTAAGTCATTATTTCTCATTATATGCTTGTGGATTGTTGTAAAATTGTTTAGCAATTATATACCTTTTTAAAGGGTTGCTTGCATGTTCACTTTAATACCTTCTATACCTTATTTACCATGTATGCTATATGTTTGTGAAAACGCCCATATGGCATTATGCACTTTTCTACGTTATTCTACTCTAATATTCAATGCTTGCTTTTCACAAATTTCCTTTACTATTGTATTAATTGAATTTAATTGTCAATACAAACGTGATGGCTAGTTTGTTACGAGTGATAACACATTTGACTAATTAAATGCTTGATCTATACTACTCATGCCTTTGCATGCATGCTAATAAACCCATTGCATTTAATTATCCTCCAATGCACTTGCTATATTTCCATTGATGAACTTTTCACATGTAGTCATGACCATGTGTTAACAACATCCTCTTTATCGTGCATTGCTTATCACTTATACAACTCTCTTCCTTGCTCTATCTCTTTGAATTTACGTTACTTTCTTTTTTCCCTTTTCAGGATGGCCACCAAGAAAGGAAAAGAGAAAGCTACTCCCAAACCGCCAGCAAGAAGAGGAACCAAAAGAGCATTAGTGGCAGAGCCCTCTTCAACTGCGGTTAAACCCTCAACAAAAAGAACTAAGAGGATTATAAAGGTTGATGATAAAGAAAGAGCCTTCCCAGCAAAGGACACTGCGCGATTTTCCAATCGCTACTGTGAGCAGATGTTCCCCATCCTGGCAGAAAGGAGTTATAACAACGAATACCTTCTTCTCCTCCCAAACCATATTGCTACCTTTGTTGAGCCGCAAATTGCACAAAGACAATGGGGTTTCCTACAGAGACAGCCAAGGCAGATCAATCTTTCTTGGGTAGTCGAGTTCTACTCCAACTTCCACCTGCCAACCCTGCAGTCTGTCTTTGTTTGTCAGAAGCAAGTCCCCATTATAGAAGAGGCCATTCAAAAAGCTCTAGGTCTTCCCCCTGTTCCAGAAGGATTGGACGCCTTTCAAGAAGCCACACTCAAGCGCCAGATGTACCAATTTGACTGGGACGCCATTCTCAGAATTATCGCACTACCTGTCAGCCGTTGGATCTACGGATACCATCGTACCCACCCTAAGGGAATATCAGCTTCAGTACTTACCTTGGAGGCTCGCGTATGGGCATAGATCATGTCCCATTACGTCTTTCCAAGCACTCACGAGTCCTCCTTCACTGCGGACATGGCCGTTCTACTATGGTGCATCCTTACAGACCAACCTTTGAACCTACCAAGACACATCCGAAATGCCATGGGACACGTGCAAATTGCAGGCAACTTACCTTTTCCCGCCTTGGTCTCAGATCTTGTCTCAGCAGCCGAAATTTCCTACAGAGCTGGGGACACCAAAGCCATGCTCCCACGGGATGATTAGTATGTCCCTAACGGAAAATACATCAGACCTCCACCAGCCACCACAAGCCATCCTACTGAACCGGTTGAAGATATTCCTTCTTCAACACCACAAGCACCTACAACAGACCAACTGCTCCATCAGATACTCGAAAGGTTGGATTGGCAGGAACACAAAGCTAAGATGAGAGAGCGCCGTAACAAGCGCCGATTCACTTACCTCACGGAGCTGATTATGGGAAAATTCAAGGACTCAGACACCCCAGACTCCACTTCATTTACCAGCACAGGAAGCCATGATGGTCCCAACTGTGGAGATACTGCTACCAGCCCACCTTTATTCCTGACAGATGGCACCGAGGACGGTGCAAAGCCTTAAGTGTGGGGAGGTCGGTCAGTACCTGACTTCCGGAGGTAATTTCTCTTCCCTAAACACCAATAAATTAGGATATTTAGTTAGTTTTTCTTTTGTAGAATAGGATAAATTGTATAGTAATAGATTAGTTGCATGCATGTTCTACTTGATTGAAAAGACAATAAGTTTTCCTCTAAGACCCTATTTTTGGAACAAAATTTCACTAACTTTAATTAAAACTTTTATGTTATTTGTTTAAACTCATTTATCCAAATTAAACCTACCCTTTCAATTACCTTTGTTAGCCACTTTGAGCCTTTAAATCTCATTTGTTCTATATTTTACCACATTACTAGCCTTAAGCGGAAAAACAATTATATATCCCAAATTGAATCTTTGGTTAGCTTAAGATAGAATTGTGTGTGCTAATTAAGTATGGGAAATTGTGGGAACAAAAGATAATAAGGGAATGTGTCATGATAATACAATGGGAATTTGGATACCTACTCATGTGAAACTATAAGAATTAAAAATCTATGTGCATTGATAAGCTATGTTTATTTTTATGTTTATGTTAAAAAAATATTCAATAAATAAATAAGGGGACAAAATTACCCCAATGCTAAGTTAAAAATTCAAAGATCAATGCATGTATGATAAAATTAAAATAAAAAGTTGATACACGAGTATAGAATGTGAAAGGGAAATTCTGGGTAGCTAGGTATGAATTCTAAAGTTATATAGAATATATTTAGGTTATGTTAAAGCTTGGGTTAATTAAAGATTCAGTTTATAAGCTTACTTAGCCATATATGTACCCTTACCATTACCTTGGCCCCATTACAACTTGAAAAGACCTCATGATGTTTGCATTGGTATATTAAATGTTGTTGATTGATTAGGAGAAGAACAAAAATTAGAGAGCATGATTAGAGAAGGATAGAGTGATTGCCCTATACACTAGAGAGATTAGAGCGTACATACATCATCAGTGAGGGTTCAATGCTTAAAATTCTATGTTCCCTGCTTTCATGGGCTACCTTCTTGCATTTTTATCTGTTCTTACTGTATAAGAATTGAATTAGTGGAATTTGATTTGTAATTGTTTTGAAGAGCTTATTTACTATTGATCAAGTGGACAAGAATCATATAGTTGCATTCACATATATAGGTTGCATTGCATTGCATGAGTTTTACATGTTTCTACTCATTTATTTTATCTCCTTCAACTAAGCATGAAGACATGCTAATGTTTAAGTGTGGGGAGGTTGATAAACCACTTTTTTATGGTTTATAATGTGTTTAATTGTGTGGTTTTATCATGATCTTTACCCACTTATTCATATAATTAGCATGCATTTATATTTCCTTCCTAAAATTATTACATGATTGAAAACTTGCTTCCTAGAGACTTTTAATTACGTATTTTAATTCTCCTTTATTCCATTCGATGCCGTGATCTGTGTGTTAGGTGTTTCAGGCTTTATAGGGCATGAATCAGTTGGAGATTGGAAAGGAAGCTTGCAAAATTGGAAGGAACACAAGAAATTGAGGAGATGACCAGCGAGAAGTGATGCGGCCGGATGGCTCACGCGACCGCGCGAAAGAGAGGAAATCGCAGTGACGCGGCCGCATGGCTCACGCGACCGCGCGGATTGGAATAGCACAAGTGACGCGGAGGCGTGGACGACGCGCTCGCGTGGCAGGGCAAAACGCCGAATGACGCGTCCGCATGAATGACGCGATCGCGTGACATGCGCGATCTGCATAATCTACAGAATTCGCTGGGGGCGATTTTGGGCCCTGCTTTGACCCAGTTTTCGGCCCAGAAAAACAGACTAGAGCCAGAGAACATGCAGAAACCAACAACAACATTCATTCTACATAATTTTAGTTTTTAGATCTAGTTTTACTCCTCCTCTAGGTTTTCTCTCTACACATTCATAGTTCTTAGGATTTTATTTCTATTGCTTTTTTGCATTGGGATATTGAGAAGAGTTATTACCTCATTAAGACTTCGTCATTCTAGTTCGTTTTCTTTACTTGGCTCTTACTCTTCCATGTCCTTTAATTTACTCAATTTTACTATTGGATTATTTTAGAATTTATTAATACAAGAATTACTTTTATTTTTAATTGATTTCTTTGATTTTTATTTATCATGTGTTTCTTTAATTCCCTTTCCTATGTTATGAATTCTACATTCACAATGAGCGAGTAGTTCCCTAACTTGATGGGGAGTTGATTGAAAGGAACCTTTGAGTTGGAATGCTCAAAAGAAAAATTGTAATTGGGTTTATTGTTGGATTGCCCTCTAGTCACTGACACCAATCCCTTTTTATTGAGTGGGTTGGAACTTGTGAATAGAAGTAGCATTCCAACTTGTTTGACTTTCCCTTACCTAGTAAGGGATAACTAAACAGAACAACCTTCAATTATCAATTAATCTTGAGAGTACTTCAACAAGAATAGGGCTTCCAACTAATCTACTCCCAGTCAAGGCTTTTATTTAAATTATTTAATTTCTCTAATTTAATTTTCTATTTATTCAACTCAAACCATTTTGAAAACATCTGACTAAGAAAATAGTACACCTTTCTGCAACTCGTTGGGAGACGACCTGGGATTCATACTCCCAGTATTTTAATTTTAATTTTTGTGACACCTTTCTAAATTGATAAGCGGAATTCTGGTTGGTTAAGAACTATACTTGCAACGTATATCTTATAACAATTCTTGACTCGCCAATTTCCGCCACGTCAATGTAGCCATACAATTAGGCTCAAAACGCACTTGCTTGTATTCTTGGCTCAAAATCCATGTTCCAAATTACATTCTTCAAACAAGCTTAGCATTAAAAGTTTTCAAAATTTTCAAAATTGGTAGGGTTGCCCTAAAATTCTAGCTTCCTAGGAAAGAAGTCATTACTCTAACCAAGTGGACTTATTAAGAGATAACTAACATGCAAGGGATGTCAAAAAGTGAAAAACCTAATCATGCAATCTATCCTAATTAACAAAAGAGATTCAAAATTTATTCGGGTGTTACCTATGAAGACCGGTCGGCCGACTGAACTCTCCACACTTAGAAGTTGGCGCGGTCCTCCGTGCCTTGAGTGAGACATAGTGGTTGATCGGCTTCCGAGTGTCCATCATCTTCTCCATTATCACTATCTTCATTATCGGTGCCGGTGGAAGTGGAAATTTCCGGTTCTTCCATAGGTGGTGTTAGGCAACTTAGAAGCTTCTTGACAAAAGTGTATTGGCATTGGTTGCGCCACTCATAACGATCAAGCTTCTTGTGGAGGTCCTCTATGCGTTGCATGGATGATTTTGGTGGTGCGGTTGAGGTGGTGGGAATGCCCATGGGGATGGCTAAGTTCGGATCCTCGGTGTCTGCCGGAGGGTAGAGATATTTCCCGTTTGGAACAACATCACTGTCTATCGGGATCATGGCCCTCCGATCCTTGGTCTCTCGGGGGACACCGACTGCAGCAACTAACTCGGTCAATAGAGCGAGAAAGGGTAGGTTCCCCTTAGCGTGGATGCGGCCCATAGCTTGGCGAATGAGACGGGAAATATGCACTGGTATCTCTGTGAGGACACACCAAACCAACAAGGCTAACTCGGCAGTGATAGATGAGCCATGGGTGCTTAGGAGCACATAGTGGGCTAGAATTTGGGCCCATGCCTGAGCCTCCCTGGTGAGAAAGTGTGCGGTGATGCCCTTGGGCCGGGGTCTCATCCTCCCTCGAATCCAGAATGATTCGGGTATGGCAATGACCCGGAGGATGGCATCCCAATCAAACTCATATTCGCATCGTGCCGACAAAATCTCTTGGTATGCATCAATCCCTTCCGCTAGCGGTCCAGTATTAAGCACACTTTGAATGGCCTCCTCTGTGACGGGAACTTGTCTTCGACGCACAAATACCGATGCAAGGGATGAGGAGTGGTAATTGGTATAAAATTCTACCACCGAGGACAAGTTTGCTTCACGTGGCTTCCTCAATAGGAACTCCCATTGCCGCCACTCGATGCGGGGCATGACAAGCGGAATGACATGGGCCGGAGGGGCTAGAAGAGGCTCCGCATGATAGTTTCTTTCTTTGATCAAGGGGTAGACAAGTTCGCAATAGCGGTTGGGGAACTTGTTCGGGTCCCTTGCCGGATTGTCCTTGTCCAAAACATCAATGTTAGCAACGCTCCTTGTCTTATTGAGGAGGGGCTTGGCTCTAGGCGCTTGATGTGCTTTGCTAACGGACCGGGGAGGTGCCTTCTTGGACGCCTTTCCTTTGTCTTTCTTGATAACCATCCTAGAAAGAAGGGGAATGTGGCAAAATTAAAATCAAAGAAGTACCAAGAAATAATAGTCATGCAAGTGATAAAGTATAAGATAATAAGTGGCTTAGATACATGATAGTTGCAACATGTAACTAAGGCAACAATGAAAATCATGGCCAATCACTAGCATGTGATGTAGGAGTGGTATAGGCATGCAAACAATAAGCATGAGAAGCATACACTCTCAACATCAATAACAAGAGGCAAGAGTTAAGGGATGAGCATGTGGAAATGAAGCAAGAAGAGTAGTAAACTCAATGCACATATGAACAAGCAAGTGAATGAGAAAGAACACTAAAATAGAAGACACTAAGTCAAATTTAAGTCCAAAAAGTCATGTATGCCATTCATCAAACACTTGGTGTGCATCCCTTTTTATTACAAAAATTAGAGAAGGGTGGCAATGTAACATCCCACAAAGCATTATCAATCATCATAGAATACCACACATTGCAAGGGAAAGCAATAAAGACAATCCAACTCATCAATGCAAGAGTAATCCTCACTTTTAACACCCATAAGAAAAAATGAAAAAGAAAGAAAAACCAATAAACAAACAAAACATGAATGAAAACTAAGCCTAAGAGGAAGAGTAAAGGAATGCAACTAATGAAAGGAAGAAGGAAAAGAGAGAGCTAAACAAGAAAAGAAATGAGAATTACCTTGAGAAGAAGAAGAGAAATGGGGTATGTAAGTGAGAAAGGAGGTAGTGAGGAGTATGAGAGAGGATAGGAGAAAGAAAGGTGTGGGACCGTCGGAGGTGGTGGTTGCCGCCGGTGGTGGCGGAAGAGAGGTGGTAGAAGTGGTAGGAGGGGGTAGAAGTGAAGAAGAAGGGTGGAGGTAAGAAGAGGGAAGAGAAATTGGAAAAAAAAAGGGCGCGCTCTCAATGTACTTGGGTCGCGAGACCGGCGCGCGCGCGCCATCCACGCGTGCGCGTGCATGGGAAAAAATCAGCAGGGGCGCGGATGCACATAGTGCGCATACGCGTGAAGTGGTGGTGTGCAGGTGTGCGCACGAGCACCAGGTGCGCCTGCGCGTGCGTCGGGGTTGTGCCCTCAGAACAATGTGGGCACAACTTTCTTTCAACTCTCGGGAAAAAGTACCAGAAATTGAAATTGAACGATCGACGCGGACGCGCATGGTACGCTTGCGCGTCGATATGCATTTTGTCCAAGGTGCGCGTGCGCGTGCGCGCGAGTGGAGTCAGACCATAGGCATGATATTAGCCCAACTTTGGCATAACTCTTGGGAAAATGGCTCAGGATTGCATCTGGCATCATCGGCGCGTACGCGCGCTTTGCGCGAATGAGGCCATGGACGCGTACGCGCCAGGTGCGCGCACGCATGACTAGCGTTGTGCCTAGGGCTCAATGTTGGCCCAAAATTGGCACAACTCTCTGGAAAATGACATAGGCGCTGCGAATGGTCTATGGGCGCGTACGTGCATAGTGCGCGCACGCGCGCCCCCCCTCCCCCCTCTTTTTTTTTTTAAATGACATGAAGAATGCCTAATTATCATGAATTTAGGGGCCAAACAAGCCAAAGAGGTCAAAAACACCCAAAACTCAATGCAATACCCAAAGATGGGGTGTTCTTCTACCACACAATCAATCTATCCATTGAAAAAATCAATGCAAATCTTCATGAGCAAGTTATCTAAGGTATTCACAATCAAATCTAATCAAACAATACTATAGCTAAGCAATCACAAAACAATGAAGAATTCAAGAACTATATACAAAAAAAGGGTAAAAAGGATAGATCTCACCATGGTGGGGTGTCTCCCACCTAGCACTTTTGTTTAATGTCCTTAAGTTGGACTTTCACTAGCTCATTGCTCTTTGCCAAGAGGTGCATCTTCCAAAAGGAATACCTCAATCTCCTTGTTGCTCCTCATTTGCTCACCATGATACAACTTGAGACAGTGCCCATTGACCTTGAAGATATCCGGACTTGAGGGATGGCGCAAATGGTAAACCCCATAGGGTTCCGCTTTCTCTACTTGATATGGGCCTTCCCATTTTGACCTTAGTTTTCCGGGAAACAATCTCAATCTTGAATTGTAAAGGAGGACTAGATCACTGGCTCTAAACTCTTTACCTCTTATGTTCTTATCATGCACGGCTTTCATTTTCTCCTTGTAAAGTCTAGAGTTCTCATAAGCTTCAAGCCTCAAACATTCCAACTCCGCTAGTTGTAGCTTCCTCTCAACTCCGGCTCCACCCAAACTTGGATTGCACTCCTTAATGGCCCAATATGCCTTATGCTCTATCTCCATCGGTAAGTGGCAAGCTTTGCCATACACCAACCGAAAGGGACTCATGCCAATTGGCGTTTTGTATGCCGTTTGGTAGGCCCATAATGCATCGGTGAGCTTAGCACTCCAATCTTTTCTATTGGGCTTCACAATTCTTTCCAAGATGCATTTAATCTCCCGATTGGAAACCTCGGCTTGGCCGTTTGTCTGTGGGTGGTAGGCCGTAGCTACTTTATGCATGATGCCATATTTCTTCATTAGCCCTTCCATTCTCTTATTGCAAAAATGTGAGCCTTGGTCGCTCACAATTGCTCGTGGCGACCCAAATCTACAAATGATGTTATTTCTCACAAAGGAAAGGACCACATTAGCATCATCCGTCTGGGTGGGTATCGCTTCCACCTATTTGGACACATAATCAATGGCAAGTAGAATGTAGAGAAAACCATTAGAATTTGGGAATGGCCCCATGAAGTCGATTCTCCACACATCAAAAATCTCACAAAATAGCATGGTTTGTTGGGATTTCATCCTTCTTAGAGATATTACCAAATCTAATGCATTGAGAACAAGATTTACAAAAAAGAGAAGAGTCCTTGAAAAGAGTTGGCCACCAAAATCCACAATCTAGGATTTTTCTTGCCGTTCTTAGAGGTCCAAAATGGCCTCCTCCTTCGGAGGAGTGGCAAGCTTCCAAGATTGAGTAGAATTTGGTTTGTGGAATGCACCTCCGAATTACTTGATCTGTCCCACATCTCCAAAGGTATGGGTCATCCTACACATAGTATTTGGATTCGCTTTTTAGCTTATCCCTTTGATGTTTGGAGAGATTAGGAGGGAAGGAGCGAGACACCAAGTAATTGGCAATTGATGCATACCAAGGAATAGTTTCTGAGATTGCATGCAAGCCCTCAAAGGGAAAAGAATCATTAATAGGAGTGGTATCACCTTTGGTGTGTTCAAGGTGACTTAAGTGATCCACCACTAGGTTTTGCGTACCACTCCTATCCTTAATTTCCAAGTCAAATTCTTGCAACAATAAAACCCATCTAATTAATCTCGGTTTGGATTCCTTCTTAGCCAACAAATACTTTAACGCCGCATGATCCGAGTACACTACCACCTTTGAACCAAGTAGATATGCTCGAAACTTGTCCAAAGCGAAAACTATGGCCAATAGTTTTTTTCGGTGGTAGTGTAGTTGGATTGGGCTCCATCTAGTATTTTTGATGCATAGGCTATGACATATGGATTCTTACCCTCGCGTTGTGATAACGCGGCTCTCACGGAAAAATTTGAAGCATCACATATTATTTTGAATGGCCGACTCCAATCCGGCCCTCGCACGATGGGAGCTTAGGTCAATGCTACCTTGAGCTTGTCAAAAGGCTCCATGCATTCTTTTCTTAGATCAAACTCAATGTCCTTTTGTAACAATCTTGATAGAGGCAATGCTACCTTACTAAAGTCCCTTATGAATCTTCGATAAAATCCTGCATGTCCAAGGAAAGAACGGACTTCCCTCTCGGAAGAGGGGTAAGGCAAGCTAGATAAAACATTGATTTTTGCTGAATCTACAGAAATACCATCTTTGGAAACAATATGTCCTAAAACAATGCCTTGTCTAACCATGAAATGGCACTTCTCAAAATTCAAGACAAGGTTAGCTTTAGTACATCTTTCCAAAACTTTTTCAAGGTTATCCAAGCAATGATCAAAAGAATCACCATATACCGTGAAGTCATCCATGAATACCTCCATGCATTGCTCTAGAAAATCCGCAAATATGCTCATCATGCACATTTGGAAAGTTGCCGGTGCATTACATAAGCCGAACGGCATACGCTTGTAGGCATAAGTTCCAAAAGGGCAAGTAAATGTTATTTTTTCTTGGTCCTCTAGAGCAATGTGTATTTGGAAGTACCCCGAATAACCATCTAGAAAGCAATAATGGGATTTACCGGATAATTGATCGAGCATTTGATCGATAAACGGAAGTGGAAAATGATCTTTTCTAGTGGCCGAGTTCAACCTTCGGTAGTCTATGCATACTCGCCAGGAGTTTTGCACCCGTGTTGCTATGAGCTCCCCGCTTTCATTCTTGATTGTGGTTACCCTGGACTTCTTTGGCACAACTTGAACGGGACTCACCCATTCACTATCCCAAATGGGGTAGATGATGTCCACCTCGAGTAACCGGGTTACCTCCTTCTTGACAACCTCTAAAATGGTAGGATTCAATCGTCTTTGAGGTTGTCTAACGGGTCTAGCTTCCTCTTCTAAAAAGATCCGGTGCTCACACACTTGGGGACTTATCCCCACTAGATCCGCCAAACTCCACCCTATTGCCCTTTTGTTCTTCCGCAAAACACATAGCAACTTCTCTTCTTGTTGAGGATTTAGTTCCCTTGCTATAATCACCGGGAACTTTTGGGCTTTATCAAGGTATGAGTACTTTAGATGGGGCGGTAGTGGCTTCAACTCTAGCTTTTGCTCTTGACTTGACACTTGAACTTCTTCACTTGGGTCTTCACTATTTTCTTCAATCATATGTTTCTCATCTAGCTTTGCATAATGCACTTCGGCCACAATGTTGTTGATAAACCACTATTTTATGGTTTTTCTTGAGCTCAATTGAGTGGTTTTTATCAAGTCTTTGTACACTTATTCATACTAATTGCATGGTTTTATATTTTCCTTCCTAATCTTGTGCTACGACTGAAAACATGTTTTCTAGGCCCTTAAATTTGCTATGTTTAATCCTCTCTTATTACCATTAGATGCCATGATATGTGTGTTAAGTGTTTTCAAGGTTTATAGGGCAGGAATGACTTAGAGGATGGAAAGGAAGCATGCAAAAGTGGAAGGAATACAAGAAACTGAAGGAACTGCTAAAGCTGTCCAGCCTGACCTCTTGGTACTAAATCAACCATAACTTGAGCTACAGAAGTACAAATGATCCAGTGTTAGTTGCGTTGGAAAGCTAACATCTGGGGCTTCACAAAGATATATAATTTTCCATAGCTTCCTTGAAGATAGGTGATGCGCACGCGTGGATCACGCGCACGCGTGACCTGGCAAAAAACCAATCCACGCTCACACGTGGACGATGCTCACGCGTGACTTTGCAGCGACCTGTACGCACCAGAAATTGCTGGGGGTAATTTCTGGGCTATTTCTGACCCAGTTTTCGGCCCAAAAAACATAGATTAGAGGCTATAAAGTGGGGGAATCCATTCATTCATTGAGATAACATTCATAATTCACAATTTTAGGTTTTAGATGTAGTTTAGTAGAGGGAGAGGCTCTCTCCTCTCTCTTAGGATTTAGGATTTAGGATTTTTCTTAATTTTAGGATTGCTTCTTCTCAATTCCAGGTTCAATGTTCTTTTAATTTAGTTTCTCTTATCTACTTTTATTCACTCTATTACTTTAGTTGCTCTATTTTACTTGCTAATTACTTATGTTGCCAAATTGGTTTATGAACTCTTCATGTTAGATTTGAATATTCTATTTAATACAATTTGAGGTATTTCAGATTTATGATTTCTTTCTTCTATTTATGATATAAATAATTTAGATTTTTGTCCCTTTTCTTTGGTTGAGTAATTGGTGACACTTGAGTTATCAAACTCGACTGTTGATTGTAAATTGGAATTTGCTGATTGATTTGGATCCCTCTAAAGCTAGTCTTTCCACAGGAGTTGACTAGGACTTGAGGAATCAAATTGATTAGTCCACTTGACTTTCCTTTATTTAGTAAGGGTTAACTAAGTGGGAGAAATAAACAATTCTCATCACACCTGAGAAGGATAACTAGGATGGGATTTTCAGTTCTTATACCTTGCAATGGTTTTCATGATAATTAATTTACTTTCTTGCTAGTTTATTTTTCCTGTTCACTATTCAAAAACCCCAAAAATATAATCTTCCATAACCAATAATATATCATACCTCCCTGCAATTCCTTGAGATACGACCCGAGGTTTAAATACTTCGGTTATAAATTTTATTGGGTTTTGTTACTTGTGACAACCAAAGTTTTTGTACGAAAGGATTCTCTGTTGGTTTAGAAGCTATACTTACAACGTGATTATTCTTATAAAATTCTTTACTAGCAAGAATCTGATCGTCAAAATGGCGCCGTTGCCGGGGAATTGCAAACGTGTGCCTTATTATTTGTTATTGTAAATATTTTATTTTGCTTGTTTATTTGTTTTTATTTTTGTTTTTAATTTTTATTAGCTACTATGAGTTCTCACCCCCGTCGCTTTGAGTTTGGTTCTGATGTTGTTGTAAGGAATGGAAGCTATAACAGGAACATGCATCAAGGTCAAAACAATCAAAGATGGAAGGAGCCACGAGGATCTGATCAACCCTTTTTGCAACAACGCCTTCCAAGGTGCCATAGACAATGACCGTTCTACAATGCATGCCAAGACAATAGTTATGGTGGATCTTTTCGTGACAACCAACCTCCACCAAAATACTATGGTCAAGAGCCATGCCGAGGTGTGTACCAAGATGATAAATATGGTGGATCCCCTTGTAGTTACCAAAAAGCCCCACCATATGCTTATGAACCCCCTTCTCAACATAACTCTGAACCACCATACTCACAAGTCTCTTTCCACCATTCACCTCTATATGACCCTAATCCTTATCCACCACACCAACCACCATATGAACCATACTCGGAACCACCACCTCAATATTCACTATCTACATATCTTTATCAAAAAGAACTACCTCCGTATTATGAGCCCTCTCTCCCAACAAATGAACCCTTCTATCCAACCCAACCTCCATTGGATAGTAACACACTCATCTCTAACATTATTGGTCTCACCTCTACACTCCAAAATCTTATATCCCGCATGAACCAACCCTCTACCTCCAATATTCAACACTCAAGCTCTAGTGCACTTCTTTTTCAACCATATAATGATCTTTCCATCCCATCACCACCCTCCATGGAAAAACACCCACATCCATCAATCCAAGAGCAAGATGATCCCAATTATGCTATTGATATGGAACAAGAAAGAAGGAATCATCTTTGCAAATCCATACTTCATAAGAAGCTAGAGGAGGCCCTAAAGGTAGCGGCAGGAGAAACCCTTGAAGATGAAAGAATAGTTGAAAGGAGTTAGCATAGAAAGGAAGACATCAAGGAGGAGTCTGATTTTGTACTAAAGCAAGTGGAGAAAGCCAAAATTACTGAAGAGGAAGAAGTGGTTGAAGACTTAGGAGATGCTGAACCTCCATGGGAAAGTTAAGTCATAGAGCTCCCTTCTAAGGAGTTTGAATTTGATGTTGAGGAGGGTGTACAACCTCCAAGACATATCATGGTTGAAGACTTTGAAGGGGGTGATCAAGAGATGGATTCAATCATTGATGACTTCTTATCTACATTTGAATCTTCTCCCATTGGACTTGACATGGAGATTAAAGAAGAAGAAGCATAACCTCCCATGCCCTTGGTGAACAATGAAGAAGAGATCGAATTGGAAGAAGGCTACCAAGAGGAAGAGGTTGAAATTGAAGAAGCTTGCAAGGAGGTGAAAGTTGTCAAGGAAGAGCTCAAGGGAATGGAGCTGGAAATCACCTTGCCAAAGTTGTTGGAGACCTCTCCCCCAAAGCCATCACCATCTATTCCTTCATTCAAGTGGGTAAATCTTTCATCTCTAAGCTTAATTAGCCCACTTGAATATGCTTTGCTTGAGACGGATGGGCAACTTAGAGTTCTTTGTGGCTATAAGAGTAAGAGGGAGATGGTTAGTGGTAAAAGTTGTCATGCAAGGTTCAATACGGTTGCATGCTCCAAGTTGAAGTGCAAGGATTGGTGTAGAGCTCGATTGTATGGTTCTAGGAGGATGTTTGGGTACCTAAATGAGAATTCTAAGGCTGAACCACCCGGATGGAATCATTATGATCCACTTAAAGACGGGTGTAGAAACAAGATTTGAGATCCGGGAATATATGAGGATCAAATTTGGGAGCTCAAAGCTTGTGAAGAACTCCATCAAAGCTTGAAAAATTTACTTGGTATTGATAGAGCTTATTGGAAGTCCAAGCATTGGTGGAAGTTTCAAGACGAGTTCAAACACAAGCCACCATAACAAGGAGCTCATCAAATGTCCAACTTAAGGACTTTAACTAAAAGTGCTAGGTGGGAGACAACCCACCATGGTATATTCTTTCCTTTTTTGTTCTTAGTTTTATTTTATTTTATTTTTATTCGTGTTCATTCATAACTTCTGCATAGTCATCTGCATTCTGTATTTTACATTCTGCATTAAAAAAAAAAGCCCGTCCCACACGTGCACGTGAACCACGTGCACGCGTCACATGCGACGCTAAACCTTACAGAAAGTTATGCGAGAGACGTGCGGGAGGGGTGCGTAGTGCACAGGCCACCCCACTCGTATGCGTACCTCATGCGTACGCGTCCTCTGCAAAAAGTTCAACCCCCGCGTAAGCGTCAATGACGCGTACGCGTGGGCATGAAAAATCGGCGTAAAAGCGTGTTAAATAGAGAGTTGTGCTGGTCTAGGGCTGGTACTGTGCTAGAGGCACAAAATCACCCACGCGTACGCGTTGTGCTCCGTTTCTAAATTCTTACTTCTTTCTTCCCTCCTTTCTCCTTCTTTCTTCTTCCTTTCTTACTTTCTTCTTCTTCATCTCTTCAACTTCTCATCCCTATTCTTTTCCATTCTATTTTACTTAATTTATTTGCATACTTTCATTCATTGCATTCTAATTTTGTGCATGTTTTTATTGGTGTTATATTTTCTTATTCAACTGTTGCATCTTTTCTTGAATTATTCTGGTGTTTCATAACTTGTTTTATATTACTGGGTATTATTGTTCATAAGTCAATGCTAATCTTTTATGATACTTGTATTCCATTTGCTTGCTATGCACTTACACCATCTTTCATTACCCAATCTCTCTCCCCCATTTGTTGCAATTTTTGCACTATTGATATGCCATTTGGTTCTACTGTTTTCTCACTTGCATGTTGTAGCTACCATGTAATTAAGACCCTCGTTATGTGGCATTAACCCACCCATACTTTATTTATTTTCTTATCTTTATTTCTGGGTTACTTTTCTTCCCTTTTTCTTTCAGGATGGCCACCAGGAAGGGAACCGGAAGACGTTTACATGGGGAGACAGACAAGTCTGCCACACAATCTTTGGAGAAAAAGCATCAGTTGGAGCCACCCGTCCACTTGTACATCTCTGCATGCACCGAGGACGGTGCAATCTTTAAGTGTAGGGAGGTCGATACTGACTTCTGTGGGTTAGTTATTTCCTATTTCAACACCAATTTTTTATTTTCCCTGTTAAATTTGTTGTTGCATTTGCATGTTTGTTTGATTTTGTGCATATTTTACCAGTTGGTTGAAGTAATATTTTCTTTTCTTTTCAAGAAACTTTTTATAGCATTTCACTAATTTGAATTAAACTTTTTGAAAAACTTGTTTGAAGAAATTTTAATTTGGAACATGGTTTTAGAGCTCAAACACACAAAACCAGTGAGATTTTGAGCCTACTTGATTGGTTGCATCTTATCAACCAATATTTTATTTTTGGTGTGTGTTGTTCTCTCTAAAATTGTGATCTTTGTCTTGATTAATTCTATATTTCCATGGTTTGATGTATGCATACACTTATATGATTGAGGCCCTTGTTTCACTAAGCTTACATACCCATATGGCCTTAACCTTTCATTATCTTTTGCAAACCAATTTGAGCCTATTTTACCCCTTTTATTCTTTACTTTAGCACATCATTAACTCTAAGCAGAAAACAATAATGTCCTTAATTTGAATCCTTGGTTAGCTTAGACTAGTGAGAGTGTTCATGATTTAAGTGTGGGAAAGTTGGGTTTGGAAATATTTGGTTTAAGAATTGGGTGTTATATATCTTTATGAAAATGTGAAAAAAATATTTAGGACATGTTCATGCATTCAATAATTTAATCATATGCATTGAAAAAAAAGAAAAAGAAAAAAAAGAATATATATATATAGGTGAGTTCTACCCAACCCCCTCTATTTCAACATGTAAATTACCCCTCGTGACATGGCATGTTTTAATTGGATGCTTAGTTTTAGTTTGAGTTAATTTAACTCAATAAGAGTTAATATCTTAACTAAAGTAGGGTAATTTTGTAATTAAATATTTTTACAAGAGGGATAAACATATAATTTCTATAAACATGAATAAGTAAAATTATATTATTATCATTGTGCAGAAACTCAATTCACCCCGATCCCATTTCTCTCTGAAATTGAAAGAAGAAATCAACTCAACTCTCTACAATGGAAAGCTGTTTCCAATTCCAATGAAGATAATTTTGCTGGAGAAAAAATGGAAAAAACTGTGAGCGTCTGGGAACTTGTAGAGCACCCAGACTACTCCTTTTGTTTTGGTGATATTGTGTTTGCGGCTCAAATGATAGTAGCTGTCTCACGGCTTGCTCAGACTCAAAATCAATCATCCCCATTCAGAGTTAAGAGCTTGAGCTTCAATGGCGACGAAGAAGCAGAACGATGATAACACCAGGAAGGCGGGGTTTACTCACTAGTGCTCCCCCAGTCCCCAACCTTCGTTCTCACCGTCAAAGAAGCCGTACGCTCGCCGTCGTTCTCACCCTCAAGCAGCCGACTCTCTTTCGCCCTTCCCTCAACTCCCCTTTTCTAGCAAAACAGTTATGGAACTGCCCTCCTGAGGTTTTTTTTAGATAACTTATTTTTCATGAATTTGATTTGCCTGAATTATGATACAGTTCTGAATTTATTTGTTATTGATTTGATATTGTTTGGAAATTTTGTTATTGATTTGATATTGTTCTGAAAATTTTCATGATTTTTTGTTTCTTCAATCTGATATAGTTCTAAAATCTGAGATAGTGAGCGTGGTCAGAGAAATTCTTACCTATACCGAGAGCAAATCTCTCTCATGCTCTAAGCCAATCTGTTAACCATAACTCACAGAGCCGTCAGCCAATGCTAACATTGTATTAGTTAGATAGTTTCAAGGGTTGGCTTCATGTTAAACTGATTCATGAAATACTTACTTAATTTCTTGTGTAAGATAATGGCAAGTCAGTGACTGACTTGAAGATGGTTCAGCTATGCTGAGTTAGAACTTGCCACTGGTGGATTCTCTGAGGCCAACTTCCTGGCTGAGGGGGGATTTGGATCCATTCACAGAGGGGTTCTACCGGATGGACAAGTCGTTGCTGTCAAGCAACATAAATTGGCTAGTTCTCAGGGTGACCTTGAGTTTTGCTCAGAGGTAGAAGTCCTGAGTTGTGCTCAGCATCGAAATGTTGTTATGCTAATTGGATTCTGTATAGAGGATAAGAGAAGGCTACTAGTTTACGAGTACATATGCAATGGATCATTGGATTCACATTTATATGGTGATTTCTCTTGCTCTCTTGCATCCGAACTTCTGTTCTTACAGAATTTTTTTCAATTGCACTAGACTATAATATCAGACTTATGTTTGCTACTTTGATTTTTATTAATCTGATGCCAACTAAAAGCAGGTGGTGAAGTAGGACTAATGTGACGATGTTTTTCATTTTGAATACAGTGATTGAAACAAGACATATATTTTCCTGATATGATTGTAAATTAGTCTAATATTTCAAACTATTTTAGGGAGACAGCAAAAACCATTAGAATGGGCTGCACGGCAAAAAATTGCCATTGGAGCTGCTCATGGGTTACGATATCTTCATGAAGAGTGTAGAGTGGGATGCATTATCCACCGTGACATGCGGCCTAACAACATTCTCATAACTCATGATTTTGAACCACTGGTATAGTAGTGCTTGCCTATTGTACAATGCGTTCTTGTAGGTTTGTAGTTTACACTATAAAAGGCACCTTTACCTCACTTTTAAATATCCACCCATCTACATTTTTAAATTTACTTACCATTGGATGTAAAAGACAGAATTTTCTGAGTCTTGTATAGATTACATTCTAAACTCTGGTGTATGCTGAATTTGAGTTGGATTACATACATGCCTAATTTTTCTAACAACATTATATTGTGATTTCAAGGTTGGTGATTTTGGATTGGCGAGGTGGCAACCTGATGGAGACACGGGTGTGGAAACCCGAGTAATTGGAACATTCGGGTATGTATTTGTGTTTGTCCTGAATGGTTTTCATAATCAAAACTTGTCTGAGAAATATGAACTCACAATTAAGATATGTCATTATTGTGTAGGTATTTGGCTCCTGAATATGCTCAAAGCGGCCAAATAACTGAGAAAGCTGATGTTTATTCATTTGGGGTGGTATTGGTGGAGCTTGTTACAGGGAGAAAAGCTGTGGATCTCACGCGGCCTAAAGGACAGCAGTGTCTTACTGAGTAAGTAAGTTATATTTGCAATTTTTACTCGAACCATTCTGTGAAAAATTTCACCCTTTATTTTATCCCCAACCAAACATTGCCTAAGAGTTAAAGTATGGCTATGTCTATAATTAACAATCAGAAATCCTATATTAATCCCCTTTTATGTTTCTGGTTGTTCATGCCAAGTCTTGTCAAAATTTGAGTAAATGTCTTGATATTTAACAGGCACGACCTCTGTTGGAAGAATATGCCATTGAGGAACTGATTGATCCAAGGCTGGGGAACCAATACTTAGAAAATGAGGTATATTGCATGTTGCATGCTGCATCATTATGCATACGGCGAGATCCTCATTCTAGACCACGCATGTCACAGGTAAACAAGTTCTTGAACTTATTTTTTGTTGGTTGTTGGTGCTTTGAAGAATTCTCAATCACATATATATTATAATTTGATCAAACTCTGTTTTAAGTTAAAATCAATAGGAAAAGCTAATGCTGCATGTTTAGATCATGTTTTTTGAATTTGACCATGTTCCCTGCCTAACTGTTTTTAAAATTATTTCTGCTTGTTTATTCAAGGTTCTTCGTATACTGGACGGCGACATGGTCATGGACACAAGTTACATTTCAACTCCAAGTTATGATGTGAGAAACCGGAGTGGCCGACTCTGGTTGGAGCCGCTGCAGAGGCAGCACCATTACAAGGGTCCTCTGTTAGAGGAGTCACTTGAATCATTCAGTGGGAAGCTATCTCTTGACAAATAGAGGCCTGCATATTGGGATAGGGACAACAAAGCAAGAAGGACTTCATGTGAAGATGACATTTAGAAAGGGGTTGATACTTGATCAAAATTGAGAATTGCTTTTTTCTTGTTATGCTAAATATGTTTATTTTCCCTCCTATTTTGTAATTTTACATCTTTCTATCTATCTTTCTGCAGTGATCTAATTTTGCATGTGTATAATAGCAGGGTGAAAGTAGGATAGGTAAAAAAATATAGAAGTTTTTAAAATTCTTCAGGGAAAATCATGTACACACTATTGTGCCTAAAAGGGCCTCTTTGACTTGAGAGAGTTTGTGGGGTCTTGAAATGAAATGAAATGGAGTAGCTTCTTCTAAATTCAAAGATTGTTGGTTTAATTATCCCTTTTCACTTTCCATGTGCGTGTCCATGCACATGCATGCATTGAGAAGCAAACAAACATGGTTTGATGGTTGTCATCTGAAGTTCTGAACCAACTTGGACAGCGACACAGACAAATCAGAGTTAGCCTTTTACATCTATGAAGGGTACTAAAATCACAGGGTAATTAATAATGACACTTCACCTTTTTGAGTTTGAATGATATCAGAAACATTTTATTTATGAAAATGTACACTAAACTCTAATATATGCAAGTCTCATGACTCATGACACAATATCTTCATATTTTATAAAATATAGCACTAATCTCAATATCTCATAATTAAAGAAGAGGTAAGTATAGACATGACAAAACAAAAGCAAAAAATGCTGAATATATAGTAGTAGTTAATGAGACTGATAGAGTTTATCCATTTTAAAAATCTTAAAATTTTGAAGCAATTGATAAAACCAAAAAATCTTGGTTGGCTGATGTTGACAATGTCCTATGCTTTTTTGAATTCTTGACTTCTAGGAATCATGTGAAGCAAAATTCATTGGTTGGCTGATGATGACAATCTTGAGAGGGTTCAGACAACATAAATTCATTGGTTGGCTTGCTTCCCTTTCTTCTAATGCTTCCTCATTTTAGACTTTGCGTATCTACAAGAAAATATTTAGGGACATAAGACATCAATCCTAGCTAGAGTATCTAAAATTAATAGAAACCATTAGGTTAGAAGTTACTCTATGTGCATGCCACCCCGATCTGACGACGACAGCATGCTGCCTTGAAGCTGCTCCATGACCTTAGTAGCTTGTTCAACTTCCTGTAAAAGAATAAAGGTTAGTAAATTGATAAGGGGTAAGCAAGCAAAATTTACTACACTGACCAACAGGGGATTGAACAAGAACTATGACTCACATCAAAATCAGCAAATGTAACCGG
>NC_029794.2:25105657-25123207 GCF_000816755.2 Arachis ipaensis | reverse complement strand
CCTCTAGAACGGATTTTGACCATGTTGAATCCAGCATACCTGGAAAATGGATTTAAGACATTAAAGCTCGATAGTAAAAACTCAAAATCAAGTGAAAGATGAACATTGTAAGATCAAGATATAACAAGAACCAGTAGGTCCAGCACTGCTCCAATATGAACAACTTTATTATAGACACAACAACTCACACTGAGAAAGTTTGTCTCAGTTCATCTTCAGTGCAGTTTGGACCAAGATTTGCAATGAAGAGAGTAGAGCATGGTCCTCCATCAGGACCTCTTTCATGCTGCTCCTATAGAAAAAATATTGCAATAAAAAGATGAAAAATTGCAACCTCACTATTGAACGCGAAATGTGTTGATGCTTAATTGATAGCGGTTTTTGTTCTCAACAATAAACCTCGAAACTGGAATGGACCGGTCGATCGGATCGGTTTAACCGCAAACTAATAACACTAACAGACCGAGCAGGCATATAAAACTGGTAATTAAAAAACCGGCAAAAAATCGTTGAATCGCACAAAAGCCGACCTGTCGGATCGAACCGGAACCAGGCCGGTTTACACAAAAAAAGGGAAGCTCATTCGTTTCTTTCTCCCTTTCTCCGTTTCTTTCTTTCAGTCAAAGAAATCACCCAAACCCAACCACAAAACCCTAGCACTATAAGCCTACACCACCGCCACAAGGAGTGTCATACTGCCGCCGTCCGTCGCACTCACAGTTCGCCATCCGTCATCTAGCGTCCCTCGTGCTCCAAATCTTCAAACCCTGTTTGCTGTCACCGATCGCGGTTGCTTCCTCGACCTCGGCATCTGTCGTCTTTGTCTGCTCAGCCCCACTTCCGTCACTGTTTGTTTGCCGTTCACGTTCGCGTTTTCGATCGCATTCTTCGCCGTACGCGTTCGCTCGGCGTTCACCATTCGCGTTCAATCGCCGTTCACCGTTCGAGTTCGCGTGCGTTTGGAAGCCACGTTGCTCTGCTTCAAACTCTACGACCAACCCGCGCGCTCCACACAGTGAGTTCCCTAAACCCGCCACCAGACAATACACTCGCACAACACCAACACTCTTCTTCGAACTCTGCAACCTATGATTTATATTACAATAAGTACTTATTTTATTTGGTATTGGTTTGGATGTTTTGGTAGACTAAATTAAAGTTACAAAAGTTATGTTCTCTTCTCTATCACGATGAAATCAAGCTTTGAATTCTCTTATTTCGTTTTAATTTTACCGCACTCAACATGTTTGATGAATTGCTTTAACCATATTTCTGGTTGGTTTTATACTTTCTAGCTTTTAGAAACTTATTAAGTTGATTGCATGTGAAATTAGAATAATTGGATCATAGTAATTAGGAAATTTTAGCTGTACAAATAGCATCTTTGCAGAAAACATGTTAGCATGATGATTGCACTTGCATTAGTGTTCTTCTGGTAAATGTTTAAACTGTTATTGTGAACTTCTTAATTTGCTAATTGTTCTTGTGTTCTTGTGTTACCGTTTTTTTGTTGTGATTTTCTGTTATTGAATTTCTTAAGTTGATTTGCTAAATTGTTGGCCTGCTGTTATACTAATTTGTCAAATTGTTCGGTTGTTGTGACTTCATTTGTTGGATTTTCTATTTAGGTCTTGTTCTTGTTTATTTGCTAACTTGTTGCTGTATATTTATTGTTTATTTGCTGGATATTGGTGATCATTGTATTTGAGATTGTTTACTATGAAAGTTAGATGTGGTGTTGAAGTCCATGATTAGTGCATCCCTTTGATTTAAATTCTAATTTTGTTAGGACTTAATGGGTTGCATTGGTTAAACACTAATAAATATTTTATGTATGCGTTTTGATTTTTTAATGAAATATGATATGACTATGATAAGGGTTTTATGGGCAATTAGGAGGTACATTATTAGTGAGTGAGAACTATGGTAATATGTATGCGAAATGATAATTGAGCTCATCAAGCATTCATTCATTGTTAAATTCAATGACATGAAACCCAGTTCATAGTCTGAGTTCCTTGAAGACCTCTGTAAACAGGTTTTTTCATCTGATTTTATGTGCATATCATCCATGCACTAGTTTTGGTTGTTTATTCTGATTAAAAAGGCATTAAACAGCTGGCTGTGCATGGTTAATTTGCATATGTTTCTCCCTGTGTTCCCGCATGTTGCTGAATTGGTAATCAATAAATTCGCCTTTTTGCTGTAAATCGGTACTTTACTAGGATTTGTTAAATTTATTGCTGTAACTTGCACTTCTTGCTGAATTTATTGCTTCTCAGTCACAGAATCAGAACAGAATGCTCAGTCAGTACTTGAATACTTGGCTTTGCTCACTGATTGTATTTGATGATAAATTTTAAGTTGATAACTTTTAAAATTTACATTTGCACTGCCCATGTTACTGATTCACTGTTCTTTCAGTTCTTTTTGTTGTTGTTAATCATCATGATGAGGTTTGTTAAAATTTGAACTGCCTATATTACTGAGTGTTCCTTCAGTGCTTTTTCTTGTTGTTACTCATTGTGGTGAACTTTGTTAAAATTTGCACTGCCTATGTTACTGATTCACGGCTTCATGCCTCTCGTAATTATCAATGGCATGAACTCCGAACCAAAGCCCCAACTCTTTGTAAAAAATTATAATGAAAGCTTATTGGGACTTTTTCTTCTACTTAAGGTATGAATCAGAATGATGTGGCCAAGTTGTGAATACACTAGTGTCAACGGACCATAATATGTATTGAATTTGTGACATCAGAAGGGTGTAATAATAACAATAATGGAGTCATGTTACTTGAATATTGAGGTTTAACATTTAAACTCTCAGCTTCTCAGCCCTGTTTGATTCTTCATCTCAGTCAATTGAATCGAATCAACCATTCTTTCTTTTTATTTTTCTCTTAGTTGATTCTTAATTTTTCTAATGTATGTAGCTTTCTGAACCAGGTGGATCAGATTATGTATTTTTCTTTATTTGGGATATTTTTGGAGATGCATTAGAAGAGCTATTTTATTATTATGTTTGGTATAATAATATTCACATGTTCTGTATGCTTGTGATTGTTTCGGTGTTGATGGTGGCCCTTTTATCCAACTGCTCTTGTTCTGTAGTATGCTTAATTTTATAAGTATTAAGATTAGACAGATATTTTGTGTTGTATTTTGCTATAACTGAACCCTAAAGAGTTGGTAGAGGATTTGAAGAAACTTGTATTTGTGTAGTATTCATTTATGTGTGTATTCTAGCCTGAGTTTTGCGCTGTTGATGCTTGTGGTTACTAATTCTGAAATTTTAAAGTTGTGCTTGATTTTTGGTTCTGAATATCTTATCTTCTGTGACTAGGAAATAGGAATAATTTGTTTTGGTTAATTACTTAATCTTGCTCATAATTTTTGTTAGCTGTATTTTGAATTTTGTTTGCTGTGACTTAGAATCATTTTGTTTGAAATAAAAAACCCCAAGCCTTAGAGGGTAGAGAAGGAAGAAGAGGAATTGGTTGAGAGATACATTGAATCAATCCAAATGAGATGATTCTGTTATGACATGAGGTGAAAGCCAAGTGAATTATAATGAGAAAGGAAATTACTATTATAAACTAACTAACAAAAGTTGTTAGCATGTACTCCTTCTTACTAACCTCTAGCTATAGCTAAGCTAATTATAACTAATTTGTGCTGACCCATTACTAACTATAATTAAGAAAGTCCTTACTAAGATATATACATACCGTAACTCCTATCATTATCTCTAATTTTCTTATTTTTTAAGCTGTTTCTTTTTTCTTTGATCTTCATCATCTCTAAATTATGCTTTCTAGAAAACTGCTGTTGCTGTGCTGATTTGACCTTGATCACTAATGTTAAGTTTGTCTCTGAAGTGTAGAAAGTTTTATGAGTGTATAACCTTTGTGAAAATATCATCCACTTGCACAGTTTTTGAGATTTGGTGTATTCCGATTTCTTTGTTATTTACATGATTTCTAAAAAAATACAAGTATGTCTTAAAATATTTAGACTTATAATGTAAAATAGGATTGACAGCTAATAATACTGCACTGAAGTTATCACAGTATATCATTGGAACTTCTATTAAAGAGATATTTAACTCATCATAGTTTTTAATCAGATCAATTTTTCTACTATATCTACTATACTCCTATAGTATCCTTTTATACTTGTCCTAGTCACAGTCGTTAACTTGTTGATGCCTAAGACACCAATTTTGAATCAAGAAATACATATTATTCAATAATAAACTTTTTATCATTAAGATCCTTAACCTAAGTTGTTCATGATTTTTAGTTCTGCATGTCTTATTTTCTGTGACTGGGGAATAGGAATCATGTATTGTGGTTAACTACTTAACTTTGTTCATGATCTTCGTTAGATGGAATTTGAATTCTGTTTGCTGTGACTTGGAATCATTTTGTAGTATTTATATTGGTTTATTCTAGCCTGAGTTTTGTGCTGTTCATTGTTTGCTTGATGTCCTTTAATTTTGTTCTGGACTGAGTTAATTGGAATTGAAGTATGTAATTGGCATAAGAGTAGATTTAATTTTGATCAGACACACCTTCGATGTTGTTGTGTTATTTTTCCGAACTTTTCATGTTATAGTTGCTGATGTCGTGTTGTTGTTGGTGTTTTCTTTTGTTTTTTTATTTTATCTTCTTGCAATTAATTAGGGACAGAAAGAGTAAGTGTTGTGTACCAAATATTAAAAGATGATTATGTGGGATTATGGAAAGCATTTGTCAGCGAGTTGCTGTATAGAAAAACAAAAAGTTGGTAAGCAATGGTTGCTTTGTTGAATTGGGTCCCTGCGCAAGTAGATGGAATTTGACTTCAAATCTGTGAAATTAATATAATCCACTTATAGTAATTATAATCTTTTCTTGTTGTTATAGTTATCTTTTACTTAAGCTCACAACTATAACATGTTTTGGGTAGACGTTTCTGTTTCTGAAATGGGAAAATCCTTGGTTTTTCAGCTGCTGCCTCTGCATTTTATACTGACTTTAACCTATTTTTTTTTTGCTTTTTTTTTCTAATGTATGTGTTTTTTTCTGTGCAGGGGTTTACCTTCATGACCCCACCGCATTTCTTGCATCTGTTGATCCTACTCTTGTAACCTGGTTGGAGGGTAGTGTTAGATATCAAACCAGTGGCATTACACGAGGTCTTACAATACTGTACAACAAACAGAAAAGGTGCTGTTATGCTGGTTTGAAATTTATCTTCAACTATTTGCATTTTGATAAAAGAGATGTCTTGGAGCAATGGTTGAGTTATCTTTGTATGACCTTAAGGTCACGAGATTAAGTCGTGTAATTGGTCATGGATGCATTTATTATGTTAGACTGTATAAATTACATCCTCTAGGAATGGTGCTTTTGCACGTGGTTTTTTTTTCTTTAATTTTTGCAGTTTAATCCAGTATATATGAATTCATTACTTGATATAGAGTAAACTTTTCCAGAATTGCAAAGGGTAAGATTCGGTAAGAGTTTGAAATGTATTAGACATAAGAATGCCACACTCTTCTTGTTACTAGCTGATGTTATGTATACCTAATAATCATCTTGCATGTTAGAGGATGAGATCCTGAAAACTGTAACTATATGAACTCTTCTGAATATTGGGCACCGATATTGTAGTACACATTTTCAACTAGACAGCATACTATATTCAGGCAGTGAGGATATTATATGGAGTACGGACTATGACATTATTTTGACTCTTTCATTCCTCTGATTTATTGTATTTAATGTAGTTTTACTTATGCTTTTACTGAGAAAAGAAATGATATTTAAAAATAAAAAAAGGTGAGGGGAACCTGGGACATGGATGCGTCTTAAATTGATACTCCGTTGTCTTTTATTTGAATTGTGTAGAACATAGATTTATTAAGGACTCCATCAAATTGTTTATACTAGGAAAGAACAAAGTATGGAACTGAATCTGATTTATATAGGCTTGGATGAAATAAATGCACATAATTTTTGGATATTCTAAATAACAGTTTATTATTGGTTAGTGATGTATTATGGGATAAATGTAGTTACTTGTACTAACTGAACTAAATGCTATACATGTTGAATCTGGATATGATTTAATGCTAATTATTATGGATGTTTAGTTTTAGTTTGAGTTAATATCTTAACTAAAATAGGACAACTTTGTAATTAAATATTTTTATAAGATGACTGAATATATAATTTCTGTAAGCATTAAAAAAGTTAAGTTATATTTTTTTATCATTTTGCAGAAACTCAATGCACCTCAGCCCCATTCCTCTCTGAAATTGAAAGAAAAAGGCAAATCAAGCTCTACCCACCCATTTACCCAGCCCCGCTGCCCGCAGCACTGCAGCCACGCCAACCATCGCAGCCACCTCAATTTTGGTGAGAATGTCATTCTATTTCGTACAGACCATTACAAATGAAATTCTAAAGTGATGAAATCATTGATGCTCATTTTTAAAAAAAAATAATCTAAATATATGTTGTTATGCTTAGATCTTTAAGATACAAAGAAGATAGTCAACCAAATGAGGGACATAAAAGTAAATACAATTGGATGGATTGTATTAAAAACTTTTAGTTCCTTAAAAGGTGTTACTGTATTTTATGTGAATTAGTGGTAATTTTTGTAGTCTACATATCTGTGAAATGTTAATTGTGTCGTGATGTGTTTGTTTTTTTTATAAATTGGAGGTGTATCTTCGTTTTTGGGAGATGGATCCGTTGGATAGTGATTTTTTCGGATCAGACTCCGATGTTGGGTTCCTTAGAGGAGACGATCTAGACTTTTTAGACGACGATTCAGAGGCTGATGAAGATAGACCTCAAGATAAGAGAATAGCAGAGCTGTCACAAGAAGATATCATGCAACTTCAGTTTACAGATGAGGAAGCTGTCTATCGATTCTACAAGACTTATGCAATGATGCACGGTTTCGCTGTGAGGTTGGATGAAGTCAGACGCGATAACGATGGTTCCGTAATTATGCGCCAAATTGTTTGCAATCGGGCGGGCTCAAGAAAGGAAGAGGTTGAAAAGGACGAAAGAATCAGGGACCACCGACCCCTAACTCGAAGTTGTTGCCCGGCTAGAATTCGTGCAAGACTAGATACAAAAATTTAGCAATGGAAGGTTGTTTCGTTCTACGAAAAGTACTCTCATGAATTAGTTGCTCCACTCGACGTTAGCATGATGCCTGAGTATCGCACATTCAGTGTCTCGGATAAAGCTCAGGCAAATAATTTGCACGACATAGGTATCAGGACCTGTCACATCTTGGGATACTTGGCTGCTCAAAAAGGTGGATATGCAAACTTGCCATTCAACCAAAAAGACATGTACAACCTCATTACTCAATATAGGAAGGAAAAGGTGAAGGGTGGTGATGCAAATGCTGCAATAAGCTATCTGAGAGGTAAAGTTGGGAACGATTCTTATTTCTTTGGCAAGTACACATTAAGTAATGAGAATCGATTGGAAAATTTGTTCTGGGCTGATGGGACTAACAGCATTGATTATGAGTGCTTTGGGGATGTATTGACATTTGATTCGACTTACAATAGGAATGTCTACAATAAACCACTTGTTATATTTTCTGGTAGTAATCATCATGGGCAGACCGTCGTATTCGGTTGTGGTCTTCTTGTTAATGAGGATATTGGTTCATACAAGTGGCTCTTGGAAACTTTTTTGGAAGCAATGGGGAGTAAACACCCTACGGCAGTTGTCACCGACGGAGATCTTTCAATGAGAGAAGCAATTAAACAGGTCTTTCCTTCTGTAACACATCGACTATGTGCATGGCACTTACATAGGAATGCATGCGAGAAGGTTAAGAATAGTGGATTTCTAATGGACTTCAAGCAATTGATTTATGCCAATGTGAGTGTTGAAGAGTTTGAGGTCAGGTGGGAAGATATGGTGGCCAGGTATAACTTATCAAGCAACTCTTGGGTCGTCCAAACCTATGAGATGAGGAATCTATGGGCTCTTGCATATTTGAAGGACCAATTTTTTGGGCAAATCAGGACAACATCCCAGTGTGAAGGGATTAACTCTCTAATAAAAGCATATGTGAGAAAGAAAGATACCCTTCTTGAATTCATCAATAACATGGAGACCGTGGTTAGCCATTACAGGAACAATGAAAGAGTCGCAGAGTTCAATAGTAAATATACCGCTCCAGTACTTGTGACTTCTTTGCCGACACTTGAAGATTTTGCTGCAAAGACTTTCACTCGTAACATGTTCTGGGAGGTCAGGAAGGAAATTGAGGGTACTTGTGCAATGAATACAGAGTTGGTAATTCAGGATGGTGGAAAACTATACTTCAAGTGTAACATTTTTGGAGTGCCAGAGATTCATCATGTGGTTGAGTTTGACAGAGTTCGGGGGATTCTCCGTTGCGAGTGTCTGTGGTTCGAAAATAGAGGAATTCCCTGCATGCATATATTCGCCTGCCTAAAGCACCAACATGTTGAAGTTATTCCAGAAAGCTTAGTGTGCAAGCGTTGGACGAAGAATGCCAAGAGTGACTTCATGAAGTCAAACGTCGATGATCCAAGTGATTCTGATAAGGTACTAAAGTGTCGTTTGGGTGTGTTGGGTGCTGAGTGTTCTAGGTTGATGGATTTGGCCTGTAAGAATTCAAGTGATTTTGTCGAAGCAATGAATAGTGTTGTCGACACAATTACAAAACTCCAAAAGTGAGGTGAAAATCCACATAACACTAACTTAGACGATGACTGCGTTGGTGACCCATTGGTGGTGAAGAGTAAGGGAGCTCCCAAGAAAAACTCAAAATTCAAGCAACAGAGAAAGTGTTCAAACTGCGGTGTGACAGGGCACTACAACAAAAGTTGTCCTAATGCTCCTGGTAGAATCCCAAAGGAGCCAGTAGACGATGATACAGAAACAAATATCAGCAGCATCCTCCCTAAGGTATCTCATACTATAACTATGTCTAGACATTTGTTGTATGCTGATCCGTCATATTGTGTTATGGATTTATAAACTATGTTACTCTCACGCATTTGTAATGGACTGTGGTGTTTGCTTTGTGATCAGCGCAAAAGACATGACAGTGTGAAAAATCAGCATAAGATGGAAAAAGATAGGAACATTGGTGGTGGAACAGCACCAACCTCAGCAGCTAAGTCGGCTTTTATTGATCAAGTGAAAACATCAAGCCTTGGTCCCAATATCCCGGTTTGTGCGTCTACAAGTAACGAAGAGTCCGGGATGGGTTCCATATCAGCTGGGTCTTCTGTTGTGGCCCCTAAAACTGGAATGGCAGCTTGAAGATGATTCAGATTTTTGAATGATTGGTTAGGCCTAGCTTATATTCCACAACAGAGCGCTCATACAACAACGTTCCCCATAAAAGATATACCTATAACCTCATCTTTGAAGCCTGCTCTTCGGCTTCCTCCGGAGAAACATACCGGAAAAGATTATGCAAATCCATTTTCTCTAACTGTTCTTTATAGTTGTCGAATTTGGATAATCCATTCAAACGCTGCTTCTCAATCCCTTCCCACATCAACATGCCATTCTCCATGCTATCTTCTGCCTTGTTATAGTACTGCAAAACCTCTTCAGAAGCACCAATGTCCGGGTCCTTATTGGTTGCCACCGAATAACACCAATGAAGCTTTGCTTGCTCAAACTGCTGATACCCAAGTGTAAGAAGTCGTTCATAGAAGTCGGGTTTGATTCTCACGGCCTCTTCGTATCTCGTTTCTGCTCTTGTGTACTCAGTTTGAGCCCAGTCATATGCAGACTTGATACTCTCCAAAGACTCTCTTGATCCATCCTCTGCAGAAGATACACGCTTCCTCGCCCTAGACATGTGAACATTCCCCCAATTAAACAATGCCGAAGCTGCCATTTCTTGAAATTTATCAGCTGCAATTTCAAACAGTTCTTGAGCATCATCATCCAATGCAGTATCCTCCATTGCTTCGGAATATAGCTTCATTCCAACCTCGTGAATATCTAGATATGCATCAGAGTCAAACCCAACATGGTTCTTGAACAGCCTTGCAAACTGGACAAGCCAGTCCTCCACAGTAATCACCCGGTTTGCTACCGGTTCGGCTCTTTGCCTAGCTACATTCTCTATATCCTCACCTGATTTGCTAACATAAGTTGGCACCCCACGTCCCATGGTTTTATCATCATAAGATGGTTCCTGTGAAGGATCCACTTCACAGGAATATAAAGTCGAATTGATCCCAGCACATTACCGGAACTTTCAGCTAGCCTTAAATCAGCAACATTGGTTATTGTAACAAAATCACCTTCTCAATCCTTATACTTCACAAGAACACTCTTCAATTGTGGAAACCGATCCTTTATTGTATCCCTTATCATCGTCAAACTACAATTCACCGGCAGCTGCGCCCATCGTATATCCTCTCCAAATATGAACTTCACTGTCCTTGTAATCGCAGTTTCTCGCCGCTTAACAGGTCTTGCTTCCAAATTGTGTTTCTCAGTTGGGTTCTTGACCACTTCCTTATCCTCATCCTTAACATGACTCTTCACATTCTCCTGCACATGATCCGTCTGCACCACCTCCTTGTGCACAACCTCCTTATTCTCTTCCATCTTCTCGTCACTTTTCTGGTGATGACCTTTCTTCTTCTTTAGATTCTCCTTCACCACTTTTCGCAACTGGGCAACTGGAGGCTCTGTGATTGTAGCCAAAGCAATCTCAATCTCATCTATACTGATGTCTGAGTTGAATTATTTCCCTTCCATTGTAACGCCAATATCTTTCTCACATTAACATTACTCTTGATTGAAAATTGACAATAAGGATCGACATATAGGGAACTACTTATTCCCTATAACTGAGCCTTATATATTACGAAAATGATCACCTCTAAAACATTGAATACCACATTAGTATTTAATTGTTCCTTGACCACGGAATCATATGATATGCTAACCTGATATATGAGGCGGCATGATATTTAGGATGAATAAAACAAATTCATTATATGGCATTATACCTTATCAACACAAAAAAATAATGATATAACATACGATTATAGGAGTAGAGAATCAGAAGACCTGCCTGCTGCAGAAGCATGACTCCACAACTCATAATAAGAAATCAACCAAAATCTGATAATTCCATAGCAGACAACCTCTTGAACTGCCTGTCACAAGCATGATAATGTCAAATTGTGATACTAAATTGATGGACTACGACAAGTTTCAAAACTGAACACAAGAATTGGGATGAACAAGAAGATACTAATCAAAGTACAAGACCTAGTTGAAGAATCATTGTGAGATTCAGCACCTTTAACTAGGGTTACACGATCGGACACAAATTCGGATCGGTCAAGAATAATTTTAAGGAACATCTCTTAAAAATGTTCAGCCATCTTAATCTGCAAGAGGACGAGTCCAATCATACTCTTAAAATTCTTTTTTTTTCTGCTTAACACAAAATAAAATCCAATTTACCTCATCATTGTCGAATTCTACAACTCCAAATGGAACAAATGTTGATATAACAGATCTACGATGAGCAACATGAAGATCAATTTCCAGTTTCTCAGCCTCTGCTGGAAGACATGGCATGATGAATAGACCAAACTTTTCGTAAACCCTATCCTCTGGAAAGGGGCAAAATTTTATGTAGTATGAGTTGAGATGAACAATTTTCTCTTATACTTTCCAAGACTTTCTAAAGGGAGAAGAAACTAACATCTAATGTAATTCTCCGCTTGACTTGTCATCTGAAAAAAAGGGGGAAAAAGTGAAATACGACAGCAATTCAAGGAAGAGAATAAGAAACCCACTAACCTAAAGATCAGTCCGAGAAGAGGGTCACTATGAACAGTGATGACCCTCGGGGGAGCAGACGTCGTTGCCAATTTGCAGGAAAGGCTGAAAATAGGGTCACAAAATTGGGTGAGTGCTTTATTTTTCGCGGGTTTGGGGCTATCGGGGTTTTTGGTTTGGCGGGTATGTATGTGAGAGTATCTTTTGATTCTCGTAGATTTAATTTTTGGGGGGTTTCTACCACCCAAACTATTCAGAACAACAACCGCTATCAGTTAAATTACAAAGGGAGCAGAGTTTTCGGGTGAACATGCGGAGTTCTCTAACACCTTTGCTATATAATTTCTGTAAAATTGTAATTATTGTGTAGTGTAGTGTACCTACTCATTCAATTTTGAGGTTACAACGTCTCTTCTATTTTAGTTTACAATTTTAGTAAAATAAATGGAAACAACACAATACTATCGATAAAAATGGCAGAATTAGAAACAAATAATTAGAAACGGTTATAGTATAAAGTCTTACTAAAATAAAATACCTAACCCTGTCAATGTAAATAATTCAAAAAATCTTAAACTTTGAAAAATAAATAAGACTCAGATCATTAACATAAAAAATGGCTGCATTTCAGTTAATTTTGGTGACCAATTTCTTTGTGGCTTCGATGGTGTTTTCTTTGACCTTATTGTAATTACTCAGCACTAAGTCTAAGGCCAATCGCATGCGAGTAGATTCGTCCACTGGCTGCATGTTGTGAAATTAATAAATTAGTGAACATTCTATTCAATAAGGATACAATATCAGCAATTATAATGTTATACTCACTGGTATGATAAATGAATTTCTGGTCTCAGCATATAACTGCCATCTAGCAACCCACATCCCAGAATCAAACCTGAGGCATACGAATTAAAGTATTTGTTTCATCTTTCCTAGAAACTTATTTGAATTTGCTTAAATTCATATAGTAACTTGGCTTACGAGTTATCTTGTTGTGGAAGATTCTGTGGATAATAGATCTGAAATTCACCGAGTTGATATGCAACTTCATCCAACTCTAACTTACCCACTAATCTCTCATCGGCCAAATGTTCATGGATCATCCAGTCAATGAAATTTGCCTACATTGACAGCAATTATAACTATAAGTAATTGTTGCTGAAAATTAAATGAGTTACTGGCAACAAATTCAATTGAGAAGCATGAATAACTCACTAGTTGTCGAATCTGTCGCTCCCTTATGGTTTTCCTTGGTCGTTGTTGCATCGGATCTATACATATCAACTTCCTCTTCTTCACGTCAACACATAATAAGTACCAGTGTTTAAAGATGTCCTTAATTGGTACATAAATCTAAAAATCACAAAAACCCAATATTATAAAAACATATAACGGCAAATGAAAGTAGATGGGTAGGTTTCAAAGTTAAAACAAATACATTAGCTACCTTTGATAAGCTGCTAACATCAGATAAGTATGTTGAATGGTTCATTACCACCTCTGATGGTGGGTAGAAAAAGGAAAGTGCTTGTTCCTATCAAGTTTTACAGTCAATGAAAATTGTGATTCACTTTGGTTGTTTTATTAAAGCATATAGTAGACCTTGAATTCATATGACTTACGGAGACCCTAGGTGGAAGAAACCATATCTTTGGACCTCCGGAACGGTTTTTTTCATCATGAGTCATTTTGCATGCAACCATTGTTAATATCTAGCAAGTTTAAAGGTAACAAATAAAGTTAGTCTCAGAGGTTTGAAAAATAAAAAATTTAACGAAAAAAATTTGGAATGTTACATTAGCATCTATCTGTCGCATAGGCTTAAGTGCATCGAATGATCTTCTACAACCATCCACACCTTCGTATACAAGTATTTTCTCGCTGTTGTAAAAATAAATAGATAAATAAATAAATAATCTTACCACGTGAAATAAAATATTTAACAACTTTTATCTATATGTATATTAACAAGATACTTACTCGAGAGAGGCATTAGCATTATATAAGTATATAGCTACCATTGCTTCTTCTTCATTGACCAGCATATCTCTGGGGATTTCAAACGTCAATTGAAATAAAAATAATCATGAAATCATAGTCAAATTATTCATAATGAACATATTCTTAATAAAATAATTTTTACTTACTAGTATTGTCAATGAACGCAATCTTTCAACTTCACATTTGACGACATCCAACACACACAGTTGTCCATTGATGAGCGGATAATTTATACGCTTTTTGGCATTGTTTTTAGTATGTTTTTAGTAGGATCTAGTCACTTTTAGGGATGTTTTCATTAGTTTTTATGTTAAATTCACATTTCTGGACTTTACTATGAGTTTGTGTGTTTTTCTGTGATTTCAGGTATTTTCTGGCTGAAATTGAGGGACTTGAGCAGAAATCAGATTCACTGAGATTTGCAAGGTGACCATAGCTTGCTTCATACCAACAATCTCCGTGGGATTCGACCCTTACTCACGTAAGGTATTACTTGGACGACCCAGTGCACTTGCTGGTTAGTTGTATCGAAGTTGTGACAATTATGTATTGAGATCAGAGCACCAAGTTGCTCACGTTGCCGGGGATTGTTTGAGCCTGGACATCACAATTTCGTGCACTATGTTTTTGGCGCCGTTGCCGGGGATTGTTTGAGTTTGGACAACTGACGGCTCATCTTGTTGCTCAGATTAGGTAATTTTCTTTTTATTTTATTTTCAAAAATTTTTCAAAAATATTTCTAAAATTTTCTCATCTGTTTTCGAAAAAAAAAATAAAAATAAAAAATAAAAATGTTTTCAAAAATTTTATTCAAGATTTTTAAGAATGAATTCTAGTGTTTCATGAAGCATGTGAAGCCTGGCTGGCTGTAAAGCCATGTCTAAATTCTTTTGGACTGAGGCTTCCAACCATCAGCTCTTACACGACTGTAGGGTATGTCAGGCGTGTCATGTCTGAATCACCTGCTGAAGCTTGGCTGGCCATTGGCCATGTCTAGTGTTTTGGACTGGAGCTTTCATTGAAAGCTTGGCTGGCTAGTGAGCCATGTCTAATTCCTGGACTGAAGCTTTAGACTAACATGGCAAGATTCCTGGAATTCATATTAAAAATTTTGGAATCCTTATTTTTCCTTTTTCTATTAATTTTCAAAAAAAAATTACCAAAAAAATCAGAAAATCATAAAAATCAAAAATATTTTTCTGTTTCTTGTTTGAGTCTTGAGTCACATTATAAGTTTGGTGTCACTTGCATATGCATCTTGCATTTTTCGAAAATTTCATGCATTCATAGTGTTCTTCATGATCTTCAAGTTGTTCTTGGTAAGTCTTCTTGTATGATCTTGATGATTTTTTGTTATGTGTCTTTTCATGTTTATCATATGCATTCTTGAATTCTTAATGAGTTGTCCATCACAGTTAGTTGCCTGCATATTAAATGTATACATTACAAATATTTATTTTGATCATTTTCAGTTTCATTAAACACAATTTCGTACTGTTCATATGTTACTATATTCACCTACTATTAAGCATGAAATTCGCATTTGGCAAACTTTAGTAATCCTTAAAACAGAGATTACTAATTCTTGTTACTTACCCTACTGCCATTTGCTTCTTCACCTCCAGCAGTAGACATTATGGTGTTTGCAGGAGGAGTTAATGTTTGGGCCAAATTCTAAAACTCTTGGCGTATCGTTATTTGTACCTCTTGTTTCACTCTCAAAATCTTTGAATCAATGTATTCAGTTAAACATTGATACATTGGTTCTGAGAGTAAATTTAAATGTTGATTGCTGACAAATAAATTGTCGAAGGAGGCTTCTGTGTTCTTCTTGGAAAGACTTTGACTACACAAGTGCGAAATTAAATTATAGTTAAAAAAATTTTTTTAGATTGTCATACAAGTCTCTTATTGTGAGAAAATAACAAAAAAAAAAATACCGTAACAAAAATCTATTTAATATTAATTTATTTTACATAGGATTAAATTGTAAATAATAAAACTGATAGTCAAATACTAAACAAATAATTTTAAGACAATTGACTTTTATAAAGCCGGAAATATATAGTTGTTAATTTTAAATATTTATTCATGGTTGATTAATGAATTTATGCATAAAAATTATTAAAACGGTACAATAATTAGGAATACCTTTAAATTGAGATTTACCTGGAGGATATGTCACAAATAGCATCTTGCGCGACGGTGATGATTTCGTTCTGCGTGACCTTTTTTTCCATATTTTTTTTGCGTTGAGTTTACTCTTCAAACAAAGTAAAAACACGTAAATAATGTCAGATTGAGTTTCAAATAAGTTAATCATCAGTTACAATTTTATAGGTTAATACTAACATGTAGACAATAAAATACGAAGCATAGTATGGAACGAATAAAAATTAAACAAAAATTAAAATGAAATAAAGTTAGACACCAAAAAATTAATAAAAAACTTGACGTTACGAACCTCTTTGAACTGCTCCTAGTTGCACGACCAGTCATGATGTCACTTTAATGGTAATGTGAGTGCTAAAAAGGGTGAATAACACAGAAACATAAAACAAGTTGTTAGGGAGGCATGAACAGTAGTGACTACTCTAACGTTATTTATAATGTTTCCATTGTCGTTTGAAATTTGAAAAGGTAATACTATCTAAAAAATAGGAGGTTTAAGTTAAATTTTTTTCTTTCAATTTTAAATTAATTCGACTACACATGTGGAATTTGTTACGAATTTTTATCTGATGGCCTTTAACAATATTCAAATTTAAGTTAGTCTTTGCACAGGTGGCAAACTGTTTAAACCTCATTTTAAAAATGTTGCCTTAATTTAAATCTTAAATATGTTTCACTAAGTTAATTTATAAAATTAATCTTAGCGTTTTATTTATCCTAAAAATTATAAACTAAAATTAAAATTCATAACTTGTTTTAACAGAATTAAAATAAAATAAAAAAATAAGCCTTGAATAAAAATAAATGTACTAAAATTTGAATTTCAAAATAAAAAAAATTACAAAAATAAATAAATTACTTAAACATTATTTTTTAAAGATTTACTTAATATAAGTGATCAATATACATAGGCTTTTTTATATAAACAAATATCACAACTATATTATTTCCAAAAAAAGCACGAAGATAAATGGTTCTGAAAATTCACAAAAGCATAGGCGGCGCATCTGCGAATTGAATTTACACTCTAGTTCAGATGTGGTAGCCATGAATTAGGATTGACATGAGCGGCATTTATGGCACGGCGCCCACGCAATAAATGGGGAGACCAATTTGTGGCTGGCTCCGACACCTCCGATGGGGCATCCCCGAATTGGAGTGTAATTAAAAGTTAGAGGTTTCTTTTCACTTAAGCCAACCCTAACATCTATTATCATAGACTTTCACTACATATTTCCACATTATTATTTTTAATACTGATTTAACAATGGGATGCTTTTTAATTTTAAATTATTCTAGTATTAAAAGTGTGATGATCTTATTTAGGAAATAGAAATCGGATCGTCGGATTTGAGTTTAAAAAATTAAAAAAATTTGAAATATGCACTCCGAAATGTAGATCTGTGTACTCCAATTTAATTAAATTTTTTAAACACATATCAGAAACTATGACTTGTGTATCCCATTTTTTTTTTATTTTTCAAACACAAATAAAAAAACAGTTTCAAAATCTAAATTCATGAAAACAAAATAAATATTTTCAATCAATC
>NC_029794.2:25103288-25105562 GCF_000816755.2 Arachis ipaensis | reverse complement strand
GAGCACCTGGACTTGTATCTGAAAAACAAGAGATATATACGGAATGAGAACCCCGGGCCCATGGGTTCCCAGTACGGTAAAAGTGCCAAATAAATACAATGCACTGCAATAAAAACTCACCAAGCATCCTAAACTCCTTTTCACCAAGTATCCTAAACTCCTTTTCACCAAGTATCCAGCCTAGATTCTCACTAATCTATAAATAGGCATCTGTCGTAAGGGAATACTAAATCTAGATCACATCTCATATGACTCCAAACTCGCTGACTCTCCCACGAATCAGATTTCAGAATCATAAACAAAGCCATCATCAGTCGTGCTGTCTCAGCAATTCTATATCAATATATCATGCCCTCCCTGGAACTAGTGAAACCACATCACTGCGTCTACCCAGAGAGCTCAAATCATCTCAACTAATGATCACCATCATCATGCAATCGCATCATCAATTCATCTCATCAAGAACAACCCTCAACCTCCACCGACACCAACATGAGGGGCCTCTCAATTGTACAAACACAAGCAATACAGGCAAGTAATACACAATTAGGGAATAAAAATATCCTATTAAAAAAATCTGTAAGATTAATTTACATCCAGCAAAAATATATGTGAAAAAATGGTTAGAGATTTTTGAATTTAACATAATTGACGAAAGAATTTATTTAATAATAAACCTATTTTATTAAAGCTTGAATGTAGACACCAATTATCATAATATATTGTATAAGTATCAAGAGTATATTAACATAGTATGATAATAGTTTAAAGAGAAACATAAATATGTGCCCTGTCACCATTAGAGGGTATCTGCGCCCTGTCGCCATTAGAGGGTATCTGCGCCCTGTCGCCATTAGAGGGTATCACATTTAATTTAAGAAATCAGCTTGTTTAAATTATTCAAGTGGATCTATTTTTAAATTTTAGGTTGAGAGTGAGCAGATTTTTTAAATTTCCTTGATGGTTGAAAGTGAAGTAGTTATATTTTTTTCTCGAGAGTCAATGTAAAATTTTACGGAACGTGAGTACATGCATGTAGTTCTAGATTATAAGAAATAGGGGTAAAATAGAAAAAAGAGAATTGGATACTACATCTTTCATATTCTCATTATATATTGTTACAGGTATTTTAAAGAGAAAAATTATTTTCTGGAAGATTTATTTTAAAAAATTACCGTGTTAAAATTATTTTGCAAACGAATCTGTCTTTATAATTTTACGTTGAGACCGAGCGGTTTTTCTTTTTAAATCTCTTTGATGGTTGAAAGTGAAGCAGTTATATATTTTTGTGCTGACTTAATGTAGTATTGACAGAAATTGAGTACGTATTTCTAGTTTTAGATTATAAAAATCGGAGTAAAATAGGAAGAGAGAATTTGAGAACAGATTCTCCATATTCTGATGGTATATTGTTATAGATATATATTGTTATAGATTAAAAAAATGCAATTCTGAAAAAAATCATGTTACTTTTTAATATTTAATATTATTAATGTGTTTTCAAAATGTTTGCACCAAAATTCACCGTTGACTTAGACTTATTTATTTACGTAAAGTTTGTTTATGGACTCAGCAAACCTGTATAATTCTAATACAATTTGAAGTGTATTAGTATATTTTTATCTTTTGATAAATTTAATTTTATTTAAATAATTAATAATCTAAATTATAAAATTTGTAGTACTTTGTAATTTAAAATTTAATGATTTATTAAATTGCATGTGTTCGTATTATTGTACTGATGTTATTAATTTTATTTATTAGATTTTGTTTAAAAGAAAAAATTTACGGTTGTTAAATGTTAACTTACATCAACCATTTATCAATAAATATAGCCCTTCGGCTCATGGCATACACGGTACTTCCACCGCCATCTTCCATATCTCATATAATCATATCTGATCATAACCTTTTCCCTTGCTTCACTCGCAAGTTACCACATCCCCTAGCTCCTTCCTCATTGCTAGGCATACCATAATGATTTGATAAATAAGGGGTGAGATCGGAGGCTTATGCTTTCTGGAAGAACGGCGCGCACGCGCCAGGTGCGCCTACGCGCGTAGCGTCGTTCTGCTAAAAAGTTTCTAAGTTAAAAGCTGCAGAATTTACAGATTCAACCCCCAATCTTCCGACGGACATAACTCTCTCATTTTAAATCGTTTTTCACCCGTCCTTCGAACGGCATGGACATCTCAGATCCAATTTCATTTCTAAACAGATTTGGCAGAAAACAGAGATCCGTAGTCCAGGTTATGTCCCGTCAAAGTATGCCCC
>NC_029794.2:25102568-25103273 GCF_000816755.2 Arachis ipaensis | reverse complement strand
CCCCCTAACAGAAATTTTCGCCCTCGAAAATTCCATCCATCGCTGCGAGTACGCGAGCGTAGTCTGCCTCTATATCCAACGCATAACAGTCCCAAGGTCCTTTTATTCTGCGCGCTTCCATTGCCGCGCTCTGATTTCTCTATATTCGAGGTTCTCGGTCATTTGTCCAACGCCGACCAATAGTCTCGTTCCTTACTTTTATCGTCTCATCAACTCACCCTATTAAATCTCAAATCATGTCATCAATAATATTACCATCGTCGTTAATCACAGCCATCGTCCCCCATCACTATAATCAATCAAAGATCATCACCATACCTTAATGATACTCCATCACTATCCTCTCTCTCTGCCAAGCCAATTACCACTAATCACAGCTCAACTCCAAGCATAAACTCCAAACTTACTTTCTTATTCTCAAACCCTCGAATTTCCACATGACTTGCTGTTATAAAGCCTCTGACTCATCAATCAAAAACCCCTTTCATTTCTGGAAAGCAAATGAGTTTAAAATAACAATTTAACAAAATTATAAGATTCCGTTTTCCTTTAATAATCTATAAAAGCATTCGAGACACATCTCTTTTGTTAACGTTACTCATATCAAAAATCATCCTCAAAACCATAACCAACGCTCTTTCAATTTCTTGGGAAAAATTTTCAACAGTACCTCCCCAAAAATTGGAGTTTACCACCCGTCACGGG
>NC_029794.2:25102182-25102521 GCF_000816755.2 Arachis ipaensis | reverse complement strand
ACTTGCAGTGCTCGCTCCATGGCCTGAAACCAGGTGTCAGCTTCAGTCGGATTAGTGGTTCCCTTGAACTTAGGTGGATTAACCTTTAAGAAGGTTGCCAGTGTCATCGGGCCCTGAGCTCCACTTCCGCCATTGCCATTATTGTTTATCTATTGCCCAAGAGCCTCCGCAGTGGCCTGCATAGTAGCAGCCATATTCTCCAACACCGCCATAAAGTTTACCGGGTTATTTGGGTTGATTTCCGGTTCCTGGGTACTAGTACGATCTCTCTTACGTCCCCGACCAGGTCCACGAGGTGCCATCTGGTTCCTATACACACCAAACAATCGATATCAAGTT
>NC_029794.2:25047041-25101939 GCF_000816755.2 Arachis ipaensis | reverse complement strand
CGGCTCACAGTTCAATCCAGAACTAGCCAATTTATCAACATGGCTCCGCTGTATCCGGCAAGAACTCAGCCATCCGGCTCATGGTCCAATCAAGAACCAACCATTTATCAATAAATATAGCCATTCGGCTCATGGCATACACGGTACTTCCACCGCCATCTTCCATATCTCATATAATCATATCTGATCATAACCTTTTCCCTTGCTTCACTCGCAAGTTACCACATCCCCTAGTTGGGCCCACTTAGGCCCGGTTCACTTATTTTTGCCCATTGGCCCAATTTTGGGCCAAAACCTTTAAGATTAGCGCTCTAAATTGCACTTTAAATATTTCTACCTTCCCTAATTATAGTTCCTCATTTATTAATATTATTTACCCATAATCAATTTCCTCAGCTGTAGTACCAGACAGATCTCAGCCGGTACTGCCGGTCAAAATTCCACTGCGCTCTTTTACGCAGAAAACTATGTTTTCTGACTCGAAAAAATTCACTGAATCCAAATATCATATTTGAATTATCAAATTCCAATTGCCAAATCTTCCAACCATATTCGCTCTTATTTAACTTATTATTTAATTAATTTCGGTTAGACCGGGTATTACAATGTGTTTCGTTGTTTCTTCTATTTTTAACATTATTAAATATGATACATGAATAAGAGATAATAATTTATAAAATAAAAGATAAAATTAATAATTAAATAGTATATAAAAGATTAAATTATAGTTAAAATTAAATAAGAATTATGTAACAATTATTTAAAAAGTTTAACAAACGTATTTTGTTACTGAAACTATCTAATAGTCCAAGAATGAGATAGTCTAACCAACTGAATTGTCCAACGATATCTTCTACACAGAGAGGATGGCTCATGATCAACGTTAATCTCATGATCATCGTTACTCGTAAATGAATCTCCAATAGTTTAAAAAAATACCATCTAAATTTTAAAATTAAGAAATTTACAAATTCGATTTAAAAAAAATCAATTTTTAATAAGAATTAAAAGCGATAGTTTATTGTTCTAGCATTTGTTGGAAACGAAAATTTAAATAAGATTAAATATGTGTAAAATGAGTTGCAAATAAATGATATACATAAACTAAAATTTAAAAACTAAAATTTCCAATGATTTATAAAAAAAAGCCCAAACCATATGGTTACAAATTAAATATTACATATGTGGTTTCAAAAATTGAAGAATATTAGATGTATAGGCATAATAGAATAATATTAATTATCGCTATCAATTTCTGTTGTTTTTTAATTAACTACGATATATGAAAACAATAACAACAATACCATTTAAATTTTAAACTAAAGAAATTCAGTAATTCGGTTAAAAATAAATTCGATTTAATGCTTTTTGAGTTTAAATGCATTATTTTTTTTCTCTTAAATGGTACAGAAACAACAAATATCTTTTTTCAAACTAAATCGTTATAGCCTCCAGCGATTTATGCACGTGTCTCTATGCACATAAATAGCTATTGCCAGTAGCGGTTTATGGCCAAGCATCGATAAACAAAAACTGCGACTTTTTTTAGCGGATTATGTGTTCCCCCATTTGTATGTAATATGCAGCTGGCTATAGCGGATTATGTGTTTACGTAAACCGCTATTGCTAGTAGCGATTTCTAAAGATATATAAAAAAATGTGTTTGCGTCTTTATATTGGAATAAGATATTTTTGGATAAATTTAAAAAGGGAAACTATCACTTCAATTTAATAGTTTAGTGTATTTTTTTCAAATGTGGTTGACATGATGTAGATTGAAAACAAATTGAATTCCGTAACTTTAAATTTGATTTGTTCAAAATTCAATATTTGAAATTTTAATTTTTGAAATCTACTCTATCAGTAGCCCTTATAAATTTGGAGCACATGGATCTACTCTAGTCAAAAGTTTTTATAATTTACCTATTCATACGAGAAAAACTTTAGTTAATTTTAGCTTGAATTAACTATTATCACGAAAACATGTCTTCGAGGGGGAGAGATAGGAGGCCGAGCAAGGAAAGAGCTAGATCTACCATCAACGTAACAAGCGAATCAACAGACAGCATGGACAAGAATAGGACAAAACAGAGAAAAAAAACACTAAAACAAATAATAGATACATCCTCAAGGTAACCGGTCTAATTTTATTATACAACTAAATATTTTCTTTATAGTATGGTTGGTTTATTTGAGTAATAGATGTACGTCCAATTTTGTGTTTTTCTTAACATTAATTTAATTCTTAATTATTATCCCGTAATATTTAATATAATAGGAAAAAACCTGTTTTATTATTTATTAGTACATATCTTTAGTACAAGATTTTAAACAACCTATGAAATTTTGTAGATCAATTTTAATTATAATTTTTAAAACATGAACCATTTTTTCTTGTGTAATTAATTATTCTGCACCAGAGCTTATTGAACAATGTATCAGATTAATATTTTAGCGTACATTTAGTGAACAACGAAGTAATCAATTCTTCAATTTCAATAAGATACAAACTTTGTGATAATGTTTTAATAGGAATTAATTTTTATTAAATTTTATGTAATATTTAGAATACAATATTAACGTTTATTAATTATTTAGTATCTGTTGATGCTTTAAATAAGTGTTCTTAAATTGTGTATTATTTGCAACATTTAAAATACAGTTTTTATGGAAGTTTAAATACGGGTAACAAGAAAAAAAAGGAGGTGAGTTCGCCCCTTAAGAAGAACCATTCTCAAGACGTTGAAGCTCACTCACCACCCACCTACAACCAGTACCACCACCATTGTGAAATTATTTTTACTAATGCAGTTGATAAGATGACAACAGCCATAACCTGTCTGACGAAAATCCTCGAAAAACAAAACCAAATGGCTTATCCATTGTACACCGTTAATAGAACTAGATCGGACAATCCGTACATAGAAAATCTAGCTATTAATAATACCACGAATATTAATAATTCAAAAACTGATAATAAAGTCGACATAGATAAAATAATGAGCAAATTCATTCGATCCCAAGAATGTTAAAAAACAGTTGTACAACCCACCCTACACAAATTCTCCCCTAGCAACGATTCTGATAACCACGCAAATGACGTGAATCTCAAGGAGATATTCAAACCAAATGCCTCCCCATGAAGATCATCTGAATTAGATTTGAATTCAAATACGGGAATATATATTGGTAAAAAGGGTACCTCATCATTTGTGCTGCCGCGGCGTTCATGTGGCCCGAAAGTTCCACAGGTATGTGTATAAAAACATGAAAATGTGTTGTGATGACTTTGTTTAGTATTACTTTTTTTAATTTTATTGTCTAATTACACATGATGATGGTGTCGTGTTTGCAGTGGATGCGCATTAGTTTTAGACCACCGGAGAACATGATTCTAACGACGGATGAAGTTGCTTGTGCCGCCTATATTTTTGGCCCGGATTTAAAGTGGCAAGTTAATCGGTAAATACTTATAACACTATTCGATTTGATGCAGGTCTAATTTATCATTTCGTAACGACAATTTTCTAAGATAAATATTTGCATGTGTATTCGTAAAAGGATGAAGTACTGGTGTCAACTCGTACCGCATATGCAAATAGAGAAAGTTTAGCCACATTAGTTCCAGGAGAACAAGTCATCCAGGATGTAAATATTTATTTTTTATTAGTTAACATTAAAAAAGTACAAAATGTTAATGTTATATATCGTAAAATTGAAAATGTACAAATTTATTTGTTTGTAGGTTATAGATTCCCTTACTTGCATTCTCACACAAGAGCATAAAAAGCTTAATAAGTTGCCATCCATATGGTTTCTGCCAACAACCTTTTCGGTAAGTTTCAGTAAAAAAATACCCCAAAAAAATCTGTATTTGATATTTTGTTTAAATTAAGTTTCAAGCCGCATATGAATAATTTGATGTATTATTTTTTTTTTACAATATACTCAAGCAACTAGCACTTACATGGTCTAGACCACCCAATCAACTAAGGGAACAATATGCGGATAAGTACATGCATAAGATTGAGTATTTGTCAAGGGTAAGTCCTTTATTTTTTAGTAAAGAATATATGATTTATTTAATCCAAATTGTATGTTTATCTTAATAGCATAGATTCACAATCCTCGTTATTTTGTAAATAAGTAGATTTTTGTCCCCATCAACGACCTCAATGAGCATTGGTTCCTGATGATCGTAGACGTGAAAAAAGAAAAGATCTTTGTGCTTGATTCTTGTAAAATACCAGATAGAAATTATGGTAGGCTATTATCAGTTAAAACCATGGTAAGTGGTCTAGTTTGATTTTGTTAAAAGTACATTTAGTTTTTAAACGTTTATTCTCTATTAATTTTGAATGTTTTGTATATAACAAAAAAAAAAAACGACATCGTTTGAAATTACGATTTGAATTTGTAATTTAAGATCATTGCTATATTTGGTTTGTAAGTAATTTAGTAGTTTGTTTAATTTGAAATGAAGGTTCATTTGTTAACACTAATATCGAATTAATTATTTTTAAATTTTTTAATAATCTATCCATTTTAGACAGGTAATAAAAATTAACCCGTTACATTGCTTGTACTACACAGTAACCAACAATATTTTATGTCACACAAGCTATATTCATCGAAGGAATGTTAGAACACAAATCTTTCTACATGTCTAGTGAAATCACTGTACCTAGGATTTCTGAGTTTCGTGTCGTGGAACCGTCCGACCTGCCACAACCGAGGAAAGGCTCGTAAGTAATATTAATTTTAAATTTTTTTTGCTGTTATGTCTTTTGAGTTTGTTATGTACGAATCATGTGTTCGGTTAAACTGATGAATTAGTACAATCACACATTTAACTAAACAGTAATGACTGCGGTATCTGGGTTGCTCAATGGATGAAAGAATGCGGATGGACTGATGATTTTGGTATCACGGTAACCAACTTTATTCATTTTCTAAATTTTTCATTATTATTAGGACAAAATGTAATATGTATCCAGGTATATATATGTTATTCTAATTGCTTCGTACTTTTTAAAATTATTAGGTCTATGACAGTGATAGGATGAGGCTAGCAATCGACTTGGTTAGCAAGGAATTCAATTTAAAGAAGTCAGACGTTATGGATAAGGCACATGCATATATGAAAGAAATACTACAAAAACAGTCACGACTGCAAAAGGATATATAGTTTATTATTTTCATCGCATTTTATATTTGCCGAGACATGTCATATTTTGTTATGCACGTTTTAGCTTAAGTGATTCTTTTATTATAGGATATTTTGTTCTCTAATGAAACCTATTGTTGAGTCTTTTTGATGTTTATTTATGTGATTAATAAAAGAGCTAATATCATATAACTTTAATTTTTAGCTTTCAAGATAAATCCAAAGATATAACTTTCATGAGCTGTTTTTTATGAGCTGTTTTTTTTAACTTAGTTCGAAATAATAAATTTTGATATTGTTTTATAGGATTACTAACATCAAATCTTGATAATTTGACCAAAAATTATAAATTCTTTGTGTCTTAATTTTTTCCACAAACCTTCAACAACTCATAAAAGTTAGCAGCATAGATGGTTGTAGATTATAGTGATAGACAAGGGTGAAAGTTGCGATGATAATACGTGGTGATAACTCATAACGATCGGGTGAAGAGAAGGTAACAGGAGAAGAAAAAAATAAGAAGGAAGGCCAATGTAATTTAATAGTTAATATTAGGTATGTGTACAGAGATTAGTATACAGTAAGAAAAAGAATATTGTTTAATATAGTAAAGGGATATTACAAAAATGTATATTAATGTTTTGAAAAAAATAATAAAAATAAAGATAATTTAACTGCTAATATAATATTTAAGCAGGTAAGTACACTAGACTTGAATAATATTTCATCCAATTTAAAATTATTGTGCATTCCAAAAGATATTTTATTTTACTGATATCATTTACTATGACTTTTTATAAATTCATGCAATTTTAATAGGAGAAGTCTTTTTTTCCTTTTCATTTTTTCGAAATTCTATTTACATGATTTTATAAACCCCTTTAAAAAATTTTTAATCTTAGATAAATAGGTGCCTCTTTCAATTTTTCCCAAAATTTGGCGCAAAAGGAAAACCTAAACCCGCCCAAAACAAAACATTCTTCTCCATTCTTCCCTAACTCCTTCGTCAATGTTTCTCACCAGAATCTCTATTTTGCTGAGCTTTTATTCCCTAAACCCATCGTCTATCCTTCTCTAAACCCATCTTCTCGTCAACTCTGTTCCTTGTTTTTTATCCTTGACCACTGAGCCATGACCCACCGCAATAGTGTTTCTCAAGTGTTATGTAAGATCTGGAATGACATCGGAGTTATATTTTACATGATGTTGATCTTTGGGACAGGTGAAAGGAAGGCTTGAGGGAGGGCAATTATATACTCCCGCCTATGTGGCCCGCATGAATGCAATGGTTCAGGGGGCAGCAAGGGGCATCACAGTGCCAACAAATTTGACGGTGATATGGAGCTCATTGCATCAGTTACTGCAGGAAATGGGCGGAACCGGTGGTGTGGCGGTTGATGAATCTTTCTTTCAATCTTTGTTTAATGGACTTGTGAAGGAAGGCGAGATTCAAGGATCAGTTCGTGCAGGAGTCCATTGGACACCAGCTGTAACTGACATGTTTGCGATCGATTATGCATTGTCAAAGTGATGTCCAGATTAAAGTTTTATGGTTTCTTTATTGGGCCTTTGTTTTGGTTGAACCCTTGATGATCCTTCTCTCAATGTTTGGTTGGCAACAATTGGAAGCAATTTTAAATTCTTTTGACGTATTGCATTTCCAGTTTTTACTCTTATGTAAGTTCTGTTATGTTTTTTAGAAGTTTTATTTTTCTGTTATCATTGTTGAAATGTGCAAATTGACATGTAAATGATGGCAGGTTGTTTTACATAGGCATTTACTAAGAACAGTAGCAGCTCCTATGGTGGATATGCTTCTTCATGATCTGGTAATTCTATACAATAAATTGTCTGTAAACGTAATATATATCTAGAGGGTTTAATATGGTCTAACGCAATAGATTCATCATCTGCAGGATGAACAGAACAAATTGAAGAACGGTGTTGAGCTTCAGGAGGCTCCAAGTTCTGAATCTATTTCAGTTAGTCCTGGAGACAGAGTTGCAATTGTAAGAATAAGATGTTATTTGCATCAACGTCTGTATTGCTTTTGTGTTTGCTGCTGAGCATTAGTAGGAGCCATAGAATGAGTACTTACATTTTGTTTATTATTTCCTTTTGTAGTCCAAGAGTTTTCCTAGACCTCTAGCAGATAAGGCTCTTGCTGTTGTAGAAGCATTGGAGGGAAAGGATGGCATTTCTAATTTTGCAACAAATCTTGTTGTTAAGGTTTATGTAATTCATTGCCAACAATTTTTCAATTTACAGTTGCGACCAGTTGGGTGAAAATATCGTTTTTCTTAAGCATCAGAACTATTCTCCTCTCTGATTTGTGAACAGTATAATTAGAAGTTGAATGTGAATGTTCAAACCATAATGTTGAAGTATTCATGGACGCATTTAGAGCAGTAACTGAAGAGAGGTAATGTGTTTATTATTTTGTTGAGCTTCAGGAATGATTTGACCTCCAGTGCTTCTGTAGTGATTCAAGCCTTGTAATGTGATTTGATGTTGAATATTATTTTTTTCCCTCAGTGCATAGCCTTTGAAAAGACTCGACAAGAAACTCGAAAGAACACTTTTACATTCATATCGTAAGGTATTTAGGCTTTCACCCGCATAAAGCTTTATCAGAATTTGTTTGAATCTACTAGATTCACAAATATACTGTCGATAACACTGGTAATGTATTAAATATCAGATTGGTAGACCAACTAAAAATTACCCAAAATATTAATGTGCGAGTGTAACTGCTTTCCCAGAGCCTGAGAGGCTAAATTTGCACAGGCTTTTAGGATGCTGGCACAGGTAGCTGCATCTGCAGTCTTTTCAGCTCTTTGCATATCAATTAATAGCTTTATACCTTCTTCAGGGTGTCCCGTCTGAACATTACCCAAGATCAGGTCTGTCCAAGGAACTGAACTTTGAAGAGCCCAATTTGCAAAAATCCTATTTGCTTCCCCGAATCACATTTAGCATACATGTCAACCAAAGAATTAACTTGGGCAAACTTTATTTGAATATTCCCTAATTATCTCTTAGTTACTCATATTGGATTTTTTTACTTTTTCTTATTAGCTTGTGTTCCTATTTTTTTTTAAATATTAATGCCTTTAATATTGAGGAAAGTACAATTGCGATTGCAAGGGCTTCTACGTTAAGTTCGTAATTTTTTTTTCAGTAGTGTTTTCATGGTGGCGTTGACTTGAATGTATTGTTGTTTACGTTTGCTACTTCTTACTGAGTTTTCATGAGAATTTGTTGAGGAACGGAGTTTTTGAGTATAATATGTGTGAGTTGTTGTATCAGTTTAAGGAGTATTGTTCTGTGCGGCGTTATTGTTATTATAGTTTCAGATGTGTGAGATGGTTCCTACACTGTTTAGCTTTGGGGTGATTACAATATCTTCAATGTGTTTTTGAATCCCTAAATTTAATCCAATTCTGTTATCTGGAGCTCTGTTGAGATTGAGGGTCTTAGGTAGGAGAGGAAGAGATAGAAACTTGAATTATATCAAAATTATTACGTTGAATAGGTTGGATTAGAAGTTTGTGCATTGTAGATCAAATCTAAAAAATTTCATATCAATCTAAAATCATTAGACATACTCTTTTATAGATCAAAATTGATGGTAATATATAAGAGTTTCAAATATGCATAAATATGAGTTGTCAGTCTTATTGATGTTCAATTTTCACAAAATTCAGTGCAAATTAATGGTATAATTTTGATTAAAATAACACTGATGTGATTTGATCATATATAAAGTAAATAACAAAATTGATTCGATGCTATCTTCACAGATATGCCTTGATATTTTATGATATCTTCTTTATTTCTACTGGGGGCTTCAGCATCAACATTTTGATCCTTTTTTTGCTTTCCTTTATTGGATTAGTGTGTTTATCAGTGAGGGTTTGGTTAGCTTTCTTCACAAGCAAATTAAATTTATGATGTTAACATACTTTTTTGTTAAAAGAGCATTGGTTTGGTTAGCTTTCTTCACAAGCTAATTAAATTTATGATGTTAACATACTTTTTTGTTAAAAGAGCGAAAATGCTGACCCTTCATCATTGGAAATTCCAAAGACAATGAATATCTGCATGCTTCATCCCTCCTCCCTCGTTCATGATAGATGGTAAAACTGATTTTAAATATTTATGTTGAATTAGGTGATTACATTCTTACTTTATATAATCTTGGTAACATATAAGCTTCTCGTCTCATTTTTTCATGTTATTTTTCCTTATGCTTTTCATCACTTGTTTTATCTATCAAACTGTGATGATGATAGGAGTCATCATTTGGTGGTCTTGCACTGTGGTCGTTCTATACTTTTAGAATTTTCTATTTCTGGTTCTAGTTTGTTCATATAAACTGAGGTAAACAACATTTACAGAAATTGGGTAGACAGTTGATATTTGGAAAGGGGCATAAGCAGCTGGATTTCCAGAATGATAAGAGAAGAAAAAAAATTAGGAAGTTCAAGGAATCAGCCTGGAAATGTGTTTATTTTCTATCAGCAGAAGTACTTGCTCTGTCCGTAGCTTATGATGAACCTTGGTTTACTAATACAAGAAATTTTTGGGTGGGGCCAGGGAGCCAGGTCTGACCAGATCAAAAGATTAAGTAAGATTATTTGCTTACAAGCCCAGTTATTATAGTTATTCAGTTGCAATGTTTAATATCTTTCATCAATCATTTTCCCTTGCTATTAATTTTGTGTTCAAATTAAGTCTGGTGATAGAGTTGTAAGCTCTAAACATTTCAGGTTAAAACTGAAGGCACTCTACATGTATGCTGCTGGATTATATTCCTACTCCTTCTTTGCTTTAATATTTTGGGAGACACGGCGCTCTGACTTTGGAGTGTCCATGGGTCACCATGTGGCTACTTTCATTCTCATTGTGCTGTCTTACATTGTTAGGTGTGTTAATTTATTATTGTCTTGTCATGCAATTTTTTTTTGTTTTTTAATTGTAATTTCTTTGGAGATACAAATCTATAATTTTCTTAATTTGTTTGTGTTTGTTTATTTTTCGCAAAATTCAAACTGAAATGGTTATATACTTATATCTATGAGGATTCTTGATTAAATCATGCTAATTACCAATGTTCTGAAAATCGGACCGGACCGGCCAGTTGAACCGGTCCAACTGGGAATCGGCAGTAAAAACGATCCAGTCCACCTCTAATAACCTTTTCTTAGAAAATCGCTATCAAACCGTCGAACCGGCCGAAAACCGGCCGGTTCTACCGGACCGGTAACTCTCCGGTTCTTGATAAACGACCCTGTTTTGATTTTTTTTGAGGAAAAAAAAAAAACCCAACGTTGTTTAATGCGTTTACAGTTTACACCCTCACCCCTTCCCCCAACAACCCCCCTACCAATTCGTGAATCACTCTACTCTGAAGCAAAGTTAAATCCCCAAACCAAAACCCTAGGTCCTCCATGCAACATTTCTGCCGCACTGCTGCCGCTGTCCGTGCTGTCGGCATCGTCTGTGGCCAAGCCCTCTCTTGTAGCTCAGCGTCCTCCTTCCCCCTGTCCTCCGTCCGTCCTCCGTGGCTTCTCTGTTTTGTTGGCTTGGAGCAGCTCGCCGTGTCGTCGCTCGCCGTCGTCTCCCCGATAAAAAATAAAGAAGAAAAAAGAAAAGAAAGAGAGCAAATCATAAAAAGGGGACAAAATGCCCCAAAGTAAATGGTGAAAGCAATGCATATGTACTGTACTCGAAATTCGGATGCATGAATATGTGGAAAATATAATCATGGGTAGATAGGCTTTATATTATGATTACATGCATTGTCCTAAGTTAGGTGAAAAGTTTAAGTTAACTAAGGATTCAGATTTTAGTCCACTTGGCCAAATACAATCCTACCTTGACCATAACCCCATTACAACCCTTAAAAGACCTCTTGATATGTGTATTTTGTGCATTAAATTTTTGTTGATTGTTAGATGAAGAGCAAGCCTTAGAAAGCAAGGTTAGTTAAGAATTGAGAGAATCGAACCTTAAACACTTGAGTGATTAGAGTGTATACACTTCCGGTGAGGGTTCGATGCTCGATTCTTTGTTCCTTGCTTTCACGAGCTATTTTCTTCTATAAGTCTATTTGTACTTCATTTTTATGATTTGAATTAGTGAAATCTAGTTCATATTTCTTCTTAAAGGATTTGTTTACTTTTAACCAAGTAGGTAGAAATATTTTGCATGTAGTTGCATTCATATAGATAGGTTACATTTCATACTTTCTACCATTCCTCTTTACTCTCTTATAGCTTCTCTTGAGCTTAGCATGAGGACATGCTAATGTTTAAGTGTGGGGAGATTGATAAAACACTATTTCATGGTTTATCTTGTGCTTAATTGAGTGGTTTTTATCAAGTCTTTGCACACTTATTCATACTAATTGTATGGTTTTACATTTTCCTTCCTAATCTTGTGCTACGATTGAAAACATGTTTCCTGGGCCCTTAAATTTTCTATTTTTAATCCTCTCTTATTACCATTCGATGCCATGATATGTGTGTTAAGTGTTTTCAAGGTTTATAGGGCAGGAATGGCTTAGAGGATGGAAAGGAAGCATGCAAAAGTGGAAGGAATACAAGAAACTAAAGGAAATGCTAAAGCTGTACAGCCTGACCTCTTGGTACTAAATTGACCATAACTTGAGCTACAGAGGTCCAAATGAGACGGTTATAGTTGCGTTGGAAAGATAACATCCGGGGCTTCACAATGATATATAATTTGCCATAGCTGCCTCGAAGATAGGCGACACGCACCCGTGGATCACGCACACGCGTGACCTGGCAAAAAACCAATCCACGCTCATTCGTGGACGACGCTCACGCGTGACTTTGCAGTGACCTGTACGTACCAGAAATCACTGGGGGCGATTTCTGGGCTGTTTCTGACCCAGTTTTCAACCCAGAAAACACAGATTCGAGGCTATAAAGTGGGGGAATCCATTCATTTATTGAGATAACATTCATAATTCACAATTTTAGGCTTTAGATGTAGTTTAGTAGAGGGAGAGGCTCTCTCCTCTCTCTTAAGATTTAGGATTTAGAATTTCTCTTAATTTTAGGATTGCTTCTTCTCAATTCCAGGTTCAATGTTCTTTTAATTTAGTTTTTCTTATCTACTTTTATTCACTCTATTACTTTAGTTGCTCTATTTCAATTGCTAATTACTTATGTTGCCAAATTGGCTTATGAACTCTTCATGTTAGATTTGAATATTCTATTTAATGCAATTTGAGGTATTTCAGATTTATGATTTCTTTCTTCTATTTATGATATAAATAATTTAGATTTTTTCCCCTTTGCTTTGGTTGAGTAATTGGTGACACTTGAGTTATCAAACTCAGCTGTTGATTGAAAATTGGAATTTGCTTATTGATTTGGATCCCTCTAAAGCTAGTCTTTCCACAGGAGTTGACTAGGACTTGAAAAATCAAATTGATTAGTCCACTTGACTTTTCTTTATTTAGTAAGGGTTAACTAAGTGGGAGCAATAAACAATTCTCATCACACTTGATAAGGATAACTAGGATGGGATTTCCAGTTCTTATACCTTGCAATGGTTTTCATGATAATTAATTTACTTTCTTGCCAGTTTATTTTTCCTGTTCACTATTCAAAATCCCCAAAAAGATAATCTTCCATAACCAATAATAAATCACACCTCCCTGCAATTCCTTGAGATACGACCCGAGGTTTAAATACTTCGGTTATAAATTTTATTGGGTTTTGTTACTTGTGACAACCAAAGTTTTTGTACGAAAGGATTCTCTGTTGGTTTAGAAACTATACTTACAACGTGATTATTCTTATAAAATTCTTTACTAGCAAGAATCTGATCGTCAGTTGTCAATTAAGTCACACCAGAATATGGAATGATTCTCCGGTGGGTGCCTCATTGCTTCTTCTAAGCTAAAACTTACGATTCTCCCATCTATCTCAAATGAGTAGGTTCCCGAATGGGCATCCAACTTGAATCTAGAGGTCCTCAAAAATGACCTCCCAAGTAGGATAGATGATGTCCTTTCGGATTCACTTGGTGGCATCTCAAGGATATGAAAATCAATTGGAAATACCAAACCCTTTATGTTAACCAACACATCTTCTACAATACCCGTCACAGTTATTATGATCTTGTCCGCCAAGACAAACCTAGCCGCCGACTGCTTCAACGGTGGGAGCTTCAATATATGACAAATGGAAATGGGCATAATGCTAACGCATGCACCAAGGTCACACATACAATCAATGAATTGGACTCCATCAATGACACAAGAGACTAAACAAGGGCCCGGATCAACACACTTTTCTGGAATGGCTCCCATCAAAGCCGAAATAGAACTCCTCAATGGAATGATTTCTAACTCATGGATTCTATCTTTGTTCATACACAACTCCTTAAGAAACTTCGCATATTTAGGCACTTGATATATAGCATCAAAGAGAGGGATAGTTACTTCCACTTTCTTGAACATCTCTACCATTTTTGGGTCAAGTTCTACACGCTTCTTAGCCTTTCTTGCCAATGTAGGAAATGGGATTGGTTGAGCCACTTCCTCTAAGACTTGCTCCTTTCTAGGGACTTCACTCCTTGGTTGAGGGTCTTCATCTTCAACTATCACATGTGCTTCCTCCTCCTCTTCAATTTCTTCTATCTCAACTCCATCCTCCTCTTGAGTAGCTATCATTGGGCTAAGTGCCTTTGAGTTCTTCTCTTTCAATTGAGTTCTGGACCTCAAGGTTATGGCGCTGATTCCACCCTTGGGGTTGGGTAGAGGTTGAGAGGGTATGGCACTAGAGTTTGGAGCTTGAGGAGTAGAGGTAGAAGGTGACTCCATGCGAGCAATGAGGGCTTGAAGGGTAGAAGTATGACCATTGAGACTTGAGTTGAGTGTATTTTGGAGTTCTTTTTTCCCTTGGAGTATGGATCGGAGTGTCTCATCTTGATTTAAATAAGGGGAGGGATATGTGATTTGTGGTGCTTGTGATTGGTTGGGTTGAGGTGGTTGTCTATGAGGTGGTATTTAGGTTTGGTAGTTCCTTCCTTGGTTTGGTTGTTGAGGTGGTGGGTTTTGTGAGTATCGGTTTTGTGGGTTATTGTGTTCCATCTTTGATTGCCTCCATTGTCCCTATCTCCTTGTTGATAATTGTCCCACCAACCTTGGTTAGAGCTATCCCTCCAACCTTGATTAGAGTTGTTACTCCCTTGGTTATAATTGCCTCCTTGTTGGGGGTACCCTTGGTTGTAATTGCTCCCTTGTGAATGGTATCCTTGATTAAGGCGATCATAGTAGGAGCGATCATAGAAGTTATGGGTAGCCACTAGAGTATTATCCTCTTGAAGACTTGGACATTCATCCGTGTAGTGGGAGTAGCATGAGCAGATGCCGCATACTTTTTGGGGGACCAATTGTTGGCGTTGTTGGTGTTGAAGAGAGGGTGGAGGTTGTTGTTTATTCACTTGGAGTTGCTTTAGAAGACTTGTCATCTCACACAAGGTCTTGGTAAGGGTAGCGGTCTCACCACTAGAAGAGACTTCATTCACGGCCTTTGGGCGGTTGATTCTCCGTCTAGCATGTTGAGTGGATTCGGCCAAGTCGGTAATGAGTTGCCATGCCTCCTCCGCCGTCCTATACTTTGACAAAGAACCATTGCTTGAGGCATCCAATAGATTCTTATCTTGCTCTCTCATGCCTTGGCACACATAGCTATGTAATACTTGAGTGTCAATCATGTGGTTGGGACATGAGTCAAGAAGTTTGCGAAACCGTTCTGAATACTCATATAGGGTTTCCATCTCGCCTTGTACAATACAAGAGATCTCCTTTCTTAGCTTGTCTGTCATTTCTACGGGCATGAATTTATCAAGGAATTCTCTTCTAAGCAAGTCCCAATCAGAGACAACATCACTAGGTAAGGTATAAAACCACTCCTTGGCTCTTCCCTCAAGAGAGAAAGGGAAGGCAAACAACCATATAGCCACTTCATCATATCCTTCCCTCCTAGTGGTCGAGCATACACCATGAAAGTCCTTAAGGTGTCGAATTGGATCTTGTACGGGAAGTCCATGGAACTTTGGTAGAAGATTGATGAGAGCGGTCTTGAGTTCAAAGTTTGCATTTAAGTTGGGATGAAGTACATGAAGAGGTTGGAAAACAAAGTCCGGTGCACCCGCTTCCTTGAGAGTAACTCTCCTTGGAGCGGCCATGTTGTCAACACCTAGATCAAAAGAAGAACTATTAGTAGTATCAATGGAAGAGTAATTAGTGCCTTCCTTGAATGACGAGTCAGAATCTACTTCGGATATGGTTGGTGAATTGGTAAAAACCTTTTCACCTTCCTCAAAGGCTAACCGCCTCCGAGCTTGCCTAATATGAAGCATAGTTCTTTCAATTTCCGAATCAAATGGGGATAAACTCGGATTTGGTAGTGAACGCGTCATACAATGAAGGAGATAAGAAGCTCATGATATCAAGTGGTATTTAAGCAAAGATTAATCCTAACTAACAATCAAACAAACAAAAAATCCAGAGAGAAATGCAAGTATCCACATATTAACATATTCACACTAACCAATAGAATGGCACACATAAGTAAATCCCCGGCAACGGCGCCATTTTGATGAACGTTATATTCTCATGCCGGATTAGAAATTAACAATGAGTCCAATCGTGAGTATAGTCTAACCGACATGCAAATATCGCATCAAACAATCCTAAAATCTATGACCGAGAGTATTGATCCCTGATGAGCAGATAATTTACACGTTTTTTGGCATTGTTTTTACATAGTTTTCAGTATAATTTAGTTAGTTTTTAGTATATTTTTATTAGTTTTTAATTAAAATTCACATTTATGGACTTTACTATGAGTTTGTGTATTTTTCTGTGATTTCAGGTATTTTCTGGCTGAAATTGAGGGACTTGAGTAAAAATCAGATTCAGAGGTTGAAGAAGGACTGCAGATGCTGTTGGATTCTGACCTCCCTTCACTCAAAGTGGATTTTCTGGAGCTACAGAACTCCAAATGGCGCGCTCTCAATTGAGTTGGAAAGTAGACATCCAGGGCTTTCCAGAAATATATAATAGTCCATACTTTGCCTAAGTTTAGATGACGCAAACTGGTGTTGAACGCCAGTTCCATGCTGCATTCTGGAGTTAAACGCCAGAAACAGGTTGCAAAGTGGAGTTAAACGCCAGAAACAGGTTACAAACTGGCGTTTAACTCCAAGAGAAGCCTCTACACGTGTAAAGCTCAATGCTCAGTCCAAGCACACACCAAGTGGGCCCCAGAAGTGGATTTCTGCATCATTTACTCATCTCTGTAAACCCTAGTAACTAGTTTAGTATAAATAGAACTTTTTACTATTGTATTTACATCTTTAGTAGCAGAGGTTCAGAGGAACGAAAGCATCTCTATACTCTTATCTGAAACTCTCACCAATGAATTACATAAGTATCTCTATCCTATTTTAATTATCTTTTAGTACACTATAATCTCTTAATACATTTGAATCCGCTTGACTGAGATTTACAAGGTGACCATAGCTTGCTTCAAGCTGACAATCTCCGTGGGATCGACCCTTACTCACGTAAGGTTTATTACTTGGACGACCCAGTGCACTTGCTGGTCAGTTGTGCGAAGTTGTGACAAAGAATTAAGATTATGAACGTGCATATAAAGTTTTCAGCGCCGTTACCAAGGAATGGAACCGTCACGATTTCTGCGCACCAAGTTTTTGGCGCCGTTGCCGGGGATTGTTCGAGTTTGGACAACTGACGGTTCATCTTGTTGCTCAGATTAGGTAATTTTATTTTAATTTTAAGCTTTTTATTTCTTATTTTCGAAAAATACAAAAAAAATTTCTTCTCTTTCGTTTTTCCTAATTATATTTCGAAAAAAAATAAAAAAAAAGTTTAATAAAATAATGAAACCAAAAATATTTTGTTTCTTGTTTGAGTCTAGAGTCAAGTTTTAAGTTTGGTGTCAATTGCATCTTTTTAATTTTCTAAAAATTATTTTCGAAAATTTCATGCATTGCATTCTTCATGATCTTCAAGTTGTTCTTGGCCAGTTTTCTTGTTTGATCTTCATATTTTATTGTTTTGTGTCTTTTCTTATTTTTCATATGCATTTTCAATTTGTTAGTGTCTAAAGTTTGATAATTTCTAGGTTTGGTGTCTTGTATATTTTTCTTTTCTTGAAAATTTTTCAAAAATAAGTTCTTGATGTTCATCTTGACATTCAAAGTGTTCTTGGTGTTCATCTTGACATTCATAGTGTTCTTGCATGCATCACATGTTTTGATCCAAAATTTTCATGCATTGAGTCTTTTTGATGTTTTTCTCTTTCATCATTAAAAATTCAAAAATAAAAAATATCTTTCCCTTTTTCACTCATAAATTTTGAAAATTTGAGTTGACTTTTTCAAAACTTTTTAAAATTTAGTTGTTTCTTATGAGTCAAGTCAAATTTTCAATTTAAAAATTTTATCTTTTTCAATTCTTTTTCTATCTTTTTCAAAAATCAAATCTTTCTCATTTTTCCTTTCATAATTTTCGAAAATTCCAAAATAATTTTCAAAAATTTTTTTCTTATTTTTATTCCATATTTTCGAATTCAATGCTAACAATTAATGTGATTGATTCAAAAAAATTAAGTTTGTTACTTGCCTAGTAAGAAAGGTTCAATTTTTAAACTTTAAAATCAAATATTTTTGTTTCTTGATAGTCAAGTAATCAACTTTAATTTTCAAAATCATATCTTTTTAATTTTTCAATCATATCTTTTTGATTGCTAATTTCAAATTCATTTTCAAAATCAAATCTTTTTAAATTTCTTTTTCAAATCTTTTTCAAAATAAATTTCAATCACATCTTTTTCAAAATCAATTTCAAAATCTTTTCTAACTTCTTATCTTTTCAAATTTGATTTTCAAATCTTTTTCAATTAACCACTTAACTTTTTGTTTGATTCCTATCTTTTTCAAAACTACCTAACTAACTAACTCTCTCTAATTTTCGAAAATTACCTTCCCCTTTTTCAAAAATCTTTTTAATTAACTAATTGTTTTTAATTTTAATTTAATTTAATTTCAATTTTAATTTTAGAATTTTAAATTTAATTTTAAAATATTTTTATTTTATTTTGTTTACTTTTCGAATTATTCTTCTCCCTCACCTCTTTCTATTTATTTATTTAATTACTAACACCCCTCTTCATCTAAGAATTCGAACCTACTCCTCACCCTTGTGTTTGGATTCTCCTTCTTATATTCTTTTCTTCTTATACTTGCATAAGAAATCTCTATACTGTGACATAGAGGATTCCATATTTTCTTTTCTGTTTTCTTCTTTTTCATATGAGCAGGAATAAGGATAAGAACATTCTTGTTGAAGCTGATCCTGAACCTGAAAGAACTTTAAAGAGGAAGCTAAGGGAAGCTAAAGCACAACTCTCTGGAGAAAATCTGATTGAAAATTTCGAAAAAGAAGGAGATATGGCCAAAAATAACAACAATGCAAGGAAGATGCTTGGTAACTTTACTGCACCCAATTCCAATTTACATGGAAGAAGCATCTCAATTCCTGCCATTGGAGCAAACAACTTTGAGCTTAATCCTCAATTAGTTTCTCTGATGCAACAGAACTGCAAGTTTCATGGACTTTCATCAGAAGATCCTTTTCAGTTCTTAACTGAATTCTTGCAGATCTGTGATACTGTTAAGACCAGTGGGGTTGATCCCGAGGTCTACAGGCTTATGCTTTTCCCGTTTGCTGTAAGAGACTGAGCTAGAGTATGGTTGGACTCTCAACCTAAAGATAGCCTGAACTCTTGGGATAAGCTGGTCAAGGCTTTCTTAGCCAAATTCTTTCCTCCTCAAAAGCTTAGTAAGCTTAGAGTGGATGTCCAAACCTTCAGACAGAAGGAAGGTGAATCCCTCTATGAAGCTTGGGAGAGATACAAGGAACTGACCAAAAAGTGTCCTTCTGACATGCTTTCAGAATGGACCATCCTGGATATATTCTATGATGGTCTGTCTAAGCTATCAAAGATGTCATTGGACCATTCTGCAGGTGGATCTATTCACCTAAAGAAAACGCTTGCAGAAGCTCAAGAACTCATTGACATGGTTGCAAATAACCAGTTCATGTACACTTCTGAAAGGAATCCTGTGAATAATGGGACACCTATGAGGAAGGGAGTTCTTGAAATTGATACTCTGAATGCCATATTGGCTCAGAACAAAATATTGACTCAGCAAGTCAATATGATCTCTCAGAGTCTGAATGGATTGAAGGAATCATCCAATAGTACTAAAGAGGCATCTTCTGAAGAAGAAGCTTATGATCCTGAGAACCCTGCAATAGCAGAGGTGAATTACATGGGTGAACCCTATGGAAACCCCTATAATTCCTCATGGAAGGATCAACAAAAGCCTCAACAAGGCTTTAACAATGGTGGAAGAAACAGGTTTAGCAATAGCAAGCCTTTTCCATCATCCACTCAGCAAAAGACAGAGAGTCCTGAGCAGGATCCATCTAACTTAGCAAATATAGTCTCTGATCTATCTAAGGCCACTTTAAGTTTCATGAATTAAACAAGGTCCTCCATTAGAAATCTGGAGGCACAAGTGGGCCAACTGAGTAAAAGGGTCACTGAAACTCGTCCTAGTACTCTCCCAAGCAATACAGAAGAAAATCCAAAGAGAGAGTGCAAAGCCATTGATTTATTCACCATGGCCGAACCTACAAGGGAGGGAGAGGATCTGAATCCCAGTGAGGAAGACCTTCTGGGACATCCAGTGATCAATAAGGAGTTTCCCTCTGAGGAACCAAAGGAATCTGAGGCTCATCTAGAGACCATAGAGATTCTATTGAACCTCCTTATGCTATTCATGAGCTCTGATGAGTATTCTTCTTCTGAAGAGAATGAAGATGTCACTGAAGAGCAAGTTGCCAAGTACCTTGGTGCAATCATGAAGCTGAATGCCAAATTATTTGGTAATGAGACTTGGAAAGATGAACCTCCCTTGCTCATCAATGAACTAAGTGATCTGGATCAACTGAGATTGCTTCAAAAGAAACAGGATCCTGGAAAGTTCTTAATACCTTGTACCATAGGTACCATGACCTTTGAGAAGGCTCTGTGTGACCTTGGTCAGGGATAAACCTCATGCCACTCTCTGTAATGGAGAAACTGAGAATCTTTGAGGTGCAAGCTGCTAGAATCTCATTAGAGATGGCAGACAACTCAAGAAAACAGGCTTATGGACTAGTAGAGGACGTGTTAGTAAAGGTTGAAGGCCTTTACATCCCTGCTGATTTCATAATCCTAGACACTGGGAAGGATGAGGATGAATCCATCATCCTTGGAAGACCCTTCCTAGCCACAGCAAGAGCTGTGATTGATGTGGACAGAGGAGAATTGATCCTTCAACTGAATGAGGACAACCTTGTGTTTAAAACTCAAGGAACTCCTTCTGTAACCATGGAGAGGAAGCATGAAAAGCTTCTCTCACTGCAGAGTCAATCAAAGCCCCCACAGTCAAACTTTAAGTTTGGTGTTGGGAGGCCACAACCAAACTCTAAGTTTGGTGTTGAACTCCCATATCCAAACTCTAAGTTTGGTGTTGGAAAGTCTCAACAATTCTCTGAACATCGGTGAGGCTCCATGAGAGTTCACTGTCAAGCTATTGACATTAAAGAAGCGCTTGTTGGGAGGCAACTCAATGTTATTTAATCAATTTTATTTTATTTTATTTTCTCTTTATTATTTCGTGTTTTATTAGGTTGATGATCATATGGAGTCACAAAAACTACTGAAAAATCAAAAACAGAATGAAAAACAGCATTGAAAATAGCACACCCTAGAGGAAGAGCTTACTGGCGTTTAAACGCCAGTAAGGAGCATCTGGCTGGCGTTTAATGCCAGAACAGAGCATGAAACTGGCGTTAAACGCCAGAAATAAGCAGCGGTCTGGCGTTTATTCGCCAGGATTGCACCCAGAGGAAAGCTGGCGTTAAACGCCAGAAACAAGCTCCATTTGGGCGTTTAACGCCAGAAACAAGCATGGAAGTGGCGTTAAACGCCAGAATTGCACAATAAGGGCATTTTTCATGCCTAATTGAGGCAGGGATATTAAGTCCTTGGCCCCACTTGATCTGTGGGCCCCACAGGATCTCCTCAGGATCTGTGGACCCCACAGGATCCCCACCTAACCCTATTCTCTCCTCTTCACACCTTTTTATAACTCTCTTCCCCAAATGCCCTTCACAATCACTTCAATCACTCTTTTTCCATCACCCCCTCACCACTCACATCCAACTTCTCTTCCCCAAAAACCCACCTACCTTCAAATTCAAAATATTTTCTCTCCCAAACCCAACCCTAATGGCCAAAACTTAACCCTCTCCCCCTCCTATATAAACACCTCATTCCTTTTTCATTTTCACACAACACAACCCTAACTTCTCACCTTGGCCGAAAACACCTCACCATCCATCTCCTCCATTTTTTTCTTCTTCTACTTCTTTCTTTCTTCTTTTGCTCGGGGACGAGCAAACATTTTAAGTTTGGTGTGGTAAAAGCATTGCTTTTTGTTTTTCCATAACCATTAATGGCACCTAAGGCCAGAGAAACTTCTAAAAAGAGGAAAGGGAAGGCAATTGCTTCCACCTCTAAGTCATGAGAGATGGAGAGATTCATCTCAAAGGTCCATCAAGACCACTTCTATGAAGTTGTGGCCAAGAAGAAAGTGATCCCTGAGGTTCCTTTCAAGCTCAAAAGGAATGAGTATCCGGAGATCCGACTTGAGATTCAAAGAAGAGGTTGGGAAGTTCCAACCCCATTCAACAAGTCGGGATCCTAGTGGTTCAAGAGTTCTATGCAAACGCTTGGATCACAAGGAACCATGATCAAAGTGTGAACCTAAATCCAAAGCATTGGCTTACTATGGTTCGGGGGAAATACTTAGATTTCAGTCTGGAAAATATAAGGCTGGCGTTCAACTTGCCAATGATGGAAGAAAACGCACGCCCCTACGCAAGAAGGGTCAACTTTGATTAAAGGTTGGACCTGGTCCTCATAGACATATGTGAGGAAGGAGCTCAATGGAAAATTGACTCAAGAGGCAAGCCGAGTCAACTGAGAAGGCATGACCTCAAACCAGTGGCTAGGGGATGGCTAGAGTTTATTCAACGCTCAATCATTCCTACTAGTAACCGGTCTGAAGTTACTATAGACCGGGCCATCATGATCCATAGTATCATGATTGGAGAGGAGGTGGAAGTTCATGAGATTATACCTTAAGAACTCTACAAGGTGGCTGACAAGTCCTCCACTTGGGCAAGGTTAGCCTTTCCTCACCTCATTTTCCACCTCTGCAATTCGGCTGGAATTGACATAAAGGGAGATATCCTCACTGAAGAGGATAAGCCCATCACTAAGAAAAAGATGGAGCAAACAAGAGATCATGGACCTCAACATGAGCATGAGGAGATTCCTCACCATGAAATCCCTGAGATGCCTCAAGGGATGCACTTCCCTCCACAAAACTATTGGGAACAAATCAACACCTCCTTAGGAGAATTAAGTTCCAACATGGGACAACTAAGGGTGGAGCACCAAGAGCACTCAATCATCCTCCATGAAATTAGCGAAGATCAAAGAGCTATGAGGGAGGAGCAAGAAAGACAAGGAAGAGACATAGAGGAGCTCAAGAGCACCATTGGTTCTTAAAGAAGAGGAAGACGCCACCCTCACTAAGGTGGACTCATTCCTTAATCTCCTTGTCTATTTATTTTCTGTTTTTCGATTTTTGAGCTTTATGTTTATTTATATTTGTGTCTTATTATATGATCATTAGTGTCTAAGTGTCTATGCCTTAAAGTTATGAATATGAATCCATCACCTCTCTTGAATGAAAAATGTTTTAATTACAAAAGAACAAGAAGTACATGGTTTCGAATTCATCCTTGAAACTAGTTTAATTATTTTGATGTGGTGACAATACTTTTTGTTTTCTAAATGAATGCTTGAACAGTGCATATGTCTTCTGAAGTTGTTGTTTATGAATGTTAAATATGTTGGCTCTTGAAAGAATGATGAAAAGGAGACATGTTATTTGATAATCTGAAAAATCATAAAAATGATTCTTGAAGCAAGAAAAAGCAGTGAATACAAAAGCTTGCAAAAAAAAAATATGCGAAAAAAAAGAGAAAAAGAACAAGCAAGCAGAAAAAGCCAAAAGCTCTTAAAACCAAAAGGCAAGAGCAAAAAGCCAATAGCCCTTAAAACCAAAAGGCAAGGGTAATAAAAAGGATCCAAGGCTTTGAGCATCAGTGGATAGGAGGGCCTAAAAGAATAAAATCCTAGCCTAAGCGGCTAAACCAAGCTGTCCCTAACCATGTGCTTGTGGCGTGAAGGTGTCAAGTGAAAACTTGAGACTGAGCGGTTAAAGTCAAGGTCCAAAGCAAAAAGAAGAGTGTGCTTAAGAACCCTGGACACCTCTAATTGGGGACTTTAGCAAAGCGGAGTCACAATCTGAAAAGGTTCACCCAGTTATGTGTCTGTGGCATTTATGTATCTGGTGGTAATACTGGAAAACAAAGTGCTTAGGGCCACGGCCAAGACTCATAAAGTAGCTGTGTTGAAGAATCAACATACTGAACTAGGAGAATCAATAACACTATCTGAACTCTGAGTTCCTATAGATGCCAATCATTCTGAACTTCAATGGATAAAGTGAGATGCCAAAACTATTCAAGAGGCAAAAAGCCACAAGTCCCGCTCATCTGATTGGAGCTAAGTTTCATTGATATTTTGGAATTCATAGTATATTCTCTTCTTTTTATCCTATTTGATTTTCAGTTGCTTGGGGTCAAGCAACAATTTAAGTTTGGTGTTGTGATGAGCAGATAATTTATACGCTTTTTGGCATTGTTTTTACATAGTTTTCAGTATAATTTAGTTAGTTTTTAGTATATTTTTATTAGTTTTTAGTTAAAATTCACATTTCTGGACTTTACTATGACTTTGTGTGTTTTTCTGTGATTTCATGTATTTTTTGGCTGAAATTGAGGTACTTGAGCAAAAATCAGATTCAGAGGTTGAAGAAGGACTGCAGATGCTGTTGGATTCTGACCTCCCTGCACTCAAAGTGGATTTTCTGGAGCTACAGAACTCCAAATGGCACGCTCTCAATTGCGTTAGAAATTCGACATCCAGGGCTTTCCAGCAATATATAATAGTCCATACTTTGCCCAAGTTTAGACGACGCAAACCGGTATTGAACGCCAGTTCCATGCTACATTCTGGAGTTAAACGCCAGAAACAGGTTGCAAAGTGGAGTTAAACGCCAGAAACAGGTTACAAACTGGCGTTCAACTCCAAGAGAAGCCTCTACACGTGTAAAGCTCAATGCTCAGTCCAAGCACACACCAAGTGGGCCCCAGAAGTGGATTTCTACATCATTTACTCATCTCTGTAAACCCTAGTAACTAGTTTAGTATAAATAGAACTTTTTAATATTGTATTTACATCTTTAGTTTCATCTTTAGATCATGTTTGGGGGCTGGCCATTCGGCCATGCCTGAACCTTCATCACTTATGTATTTTCAACGGTAGAGTTTCTACACACCATAGATTAAGGTGTGGAGCTCTGCTGTTCCTCAATAAAGCTTGCCATGGAAAGGAGTAGGAATGGTTGGATGAAGACAGCAGGAAAGCAGAGGTTCAGAGGAACGAAAGCATCTCTATACTCTTATCTGAAACTCTCACCAATGAATTACATAAGTATCTCTATCCTATTTTAATTATCTTTTAGTACACTATAATCTCTTAATACATTTGAATCCGCCTGACTGAGATTTACAAGGTGACCATAGCTTGCTTCAAGCCGACAATCTCCGTGGGATCGACCCTTACTCTCGTAAGGTTTATTACTTGGACGACCCAGTGCACTTGCTGGACAGTTGTGCGAAGTTGTGACAAAGAATTAAGATTATGAACGTGCATATAAAGTTTTCAGCGCCGTTACCAAGGAATGGAACCGTCACGATTTCTGCGCACCAATCCCGAGTCGTTCTCTCTAGAAATTGCCTTAGAATTCACATCATTGATTAGGAAGTCTTTTATGGTTTTGAGAGTTGGTGCAAGAATTCAAACTAACAAAAGTAAACAACAATTAATTGAAATAAAAGCCTTGGCCAAGGGTGAGTATTGGAAGTTCCATCATTGTAGCTTCCTTCAATTGTGATAAGAATTGATTATTGCTCCACTTAGTTAACCCCCTAATAATGGAGGAAAGTCAAGTTTTTGTTTAGATTGTTCCCAAATTGCTTTGGGGTTAAAACTTTGAGGATTTGGATTGTTGAATGGGTTATAAAGTCAATATTAGTTTTGTCCTTGTAATGTTTAATAGATATTGAGTCGGTATCTATTAAAATGAATTCATAAAATTGGCGTATTTTATTGGGTGCAAATGGCTTGAAATGGAATCCAGTAGGAAAAATTTTTGGGATGACTTTGTTTGGTGAGTTATCCCAAAATTCAGGCTCTATTTGGATAATGTTTGAGTATTTGTTTGTGGATATGTAATTGGTTTGGGTTTTTTGTGTTTTGGTAGTAATTGTGGATGTTTGCGGTGTTAGGACTATGTTCTTTTCTCTTGGTTTCTGTACTACAGTCTTTTGGTTGGCTAAATGGGATATTAGTTCAGCTAAGTCAATTTCTTCATCTGACTCACTGCAAATGTCAGCCCAAGATTTTTTGTTAAGTTTGGTGAGGCCTTCGTCTTGTAAGGCCAAGAGGGTTTCGATTGGGAAGGCGTAGTCTGCCTTAGTCTGCTTGGCTTGATTGATTGCTGGTTCAATGGATTATTGGGCTGGATTTTTAGAGGGTTGTTGGGTAGATTGTTAGGTAGATGACCCAGTTGGGATGCTTGACCCTGATTTTCTGGTTGGCCCTGCTATGGCTAGGCGAACGCCTCTGCCTCTTACTGAGGCTAATGTTGCCTTTTTAGGCATCGTCTCTGTGCTTGTCTCCCTGCAAATATTCACGTGTGAGAAAGTCAGGGAGAGAGTTTGAGTTTCCCTTGATATGCTCAATATCAAAATAAAAAATGCTTAATATAGCTTGCCACCTGGCAAACACTTGTTTTGATGCAAGATTTTAACGTCATTTTGTAAAACTTCTTTAGCTGATTTGCAATCAACTCGGACTAAAAACTTTTGATTGAGTAAGTCAGATTGAAATTTTGTGATGCATAAAATAATGGCTAAAATTTCCTTTTTTATAGTGGAATAGCTTTGTTGAGTACTATTCCAATGTTTTGATGTAAATGCAATGATACATTCTTTATCATGCAATTTTTGTTTTAAGATACCACCATATCCTAAATTAGATGCATCTGTTTCAACACTTTTGAATGCATGAGGAACTGGTAGGTAAAGGCAAGGAAGATTTCGAACTTTGGTTTTAAGAAATCTGATGATATCAGAATGTTTGTCCATCCATGGCGGAGGATTTTTCTTAAGCCTATCCTGAAGAGGCTTAATGAGATTGTTAAGATTTGGGATGAAGTTTGAGACATAATTAAGACATCCTAGGAACCTCAGGAGTTGAGGTTTGTCAAGGATATAGTCTGGAAACTTTTCTACAAACAAAATTGATTTTTCGATTGGGGTTATTGTTCTTTGGGAAATCATATGACCAAGAAAACGAATTTTTGTTTGGAAAAGGACAATTTTCGATTTTGAAACCACAAGTCCATTTTTCTGGATGATGTACATAAAAGTTTTAACATGTTTGAAATGTTCTTGTAAAGTTTGAGAGAAGATTAAGACATCATCTATGTAAACAATTGCAAAGTTTGAATATGGGTTAAAAATATCGTTCATTATTTTTTGAAATTCCGATGGGACATTTTTCAGACCAAACAGCATTACATTCCATTCATATTGACCAAATGGGACTGTAAATGCAGTTTTGTATCTATAAGATTCTTTAATCTGAATTTGCCAAAAACTGGATTTCATATCAAGCTTTTAAAAGATATTTGCTGAATTTAACCTATTGAGTAAATCCTTTTTGTTTGGGATAGGATAACGAATCCACTGTAAAGCTTGATTCAACAGTTTGTAATTGATGACAAGCCTGGGAGTTCCTCATTCTATCTCAGCTTGCTTATTGACATAAAAAGCTGAGCAAGACCAAGGACTCTTACTAGGATGAATTAATCCTTTATTCAAAAGGTCATTAATCTCTTTTTGACAATGCTGCAAAAGCTGCTCATTCATTTGAATAGGGCGGCCTTTTGTAGGGATTTTTGATTCTTTGAAACCTTTTTCATAGGGAAGATCAACAATGTGTTCTTTCCTATTCTAGAAGGTATGTGGCAGATCAGAACAAATAGACTTTTCAATTTGGTTTGAAAGAATTTTAATTTTATCTTGAATCCTTGGTTGAGAAAGTTGTGATTCAAGGGTTTTAAAAGAGATTTCTTCTTTCAAAAAACAAATCTGTTTGGTTTTGGATTCGATTAAGTTGAGAGATTTCTGGTTTGGTGAATCTAGGAATTCAAAGAAAGATACCTGTCCTCCCACAAAAGAGGTAAGTCCAGGAAAATCTGCTAGGTAGGGAAACAAAAGGATTATAAAAGATGTCCCCAAGACTACATCGTTTTTTATATCCTTTGCTATGATGAAGTTGGTTGGAATCCTAAGATTACCTTTTTCAACAAAAGCATTGGTTAACTTGAATTTGATGTTTAGTCATTCACCCATTATTAAGCTAAGACGTTCAGTAGTTTTTTCAAAATACTTTGTGGGGATCAGACATTCTTTAATACAATTTGAACCTGCACCTGAGTCAAAAAGTGCGATGGTTTCAAGAACAAAATCTTTAACGACAATTCGGATATTAACACGATGTTTCATAAAAGAGAACACGTTTATTATTCTTAAGATTTCTTTTCTGTCATTGTCGTTAGAAATTTCATTTTCTTGTTTTTTAGAAAACTCAGTTTGGTTTTAAAAAGGATCAAGTTCTTCATCATCAGACCCTTCTTGTTGCATTAATTGCGAGAGAATGAGTTGATGATTGTCTTGATTTCTTTTGATATCTTGGATTTCCCTTTTGAGGTTGTTGACCTCAGTGTGGAGATCCTGAATGGTTATGGGATGAATAACTTGTTTTTCTAATTTTTTGAAAATGGGTTTGACATCATATTTATTACTAAGGACAAGGTTTTTGGGTTTCTTTTCTTTTTGTAAAGATTTTTTTAATTTCAAAAGAAAGTCTTTCTTTTGTTCTTGATCTTCAATAGCCTCTATAGAATCAAATAGGAGATCTTGATCTTTGGATAAAACATTACTTTACTTGACATCGGAATCTGAGGATGATTCAATATCATCAACTTGGATATTATTGATATCATCGGAGGATTTCGGTCCAGATTCGTCATCTGAACTTTCAATTAAAAGATTGTTAATCTATTCCTCAATCTGGGGATCAAGGTTCAGATTTAATCTTTCCTTTTAACCTACAGTATTTGCTAACATGTCCTGGTTTTTTACATGTATAAAAAATAATGGGGTTTTTCTGAGGATACTTTTGAAAATTTTTTTGGAAACCTTTTTCATTCTTGGTTCTTTGAAAACTTTTCCTTGGTCTTCTGAAATTCTTTTCAGGATAAGATTTAAAATTTTTTTGATTGGATGGTCTTTTAGTTTTCCTTGGATGACAAGCAGGAAGACCAAATTGTTCACAGAAAGTTCCCAAATTGATTCGATTTTGTTTTTTCTCACGAGCAAGTTGTCGTTGGATCTTATCATCTTGACAGATCTTTAGAGCAACCTTTTGGATGAAAGAGATAATTTGACTAAAACTTAACGCATCATAGGGAATTAACCCATCCGGAGTTAAGCTACGAATTTTGTCCCATACTTTATCTCCCAGGGATTGGGAAGTCTAGCTAGGAATTTTTCCTTCCAGAAGGGCTGTAGAATGTCTTCTCTGGTATAGACCCTAGAAAGAAAGGTGTCTTTATACTATCTAAAGTCAGACAAGGTTTTGCATCTGAGATTGGAAAGTAATTCAGCAGAATGATCTTTTCAAAGAGATGGATCCCCTATGAAGTGGCTTGCTATAGTAAAGATTAAGGTATTAACCGCATCAGGGATAGGTTCCCCGTCATCTCCAATGATGGGTTTGTTTTGATCGTTAACCTTTATGGCAAAAAGGATTGATTGTTTTTGGTCATCAGAAAGGTAGTTATCCCACAAACCTTTGAGTTGACCAGAGAAACCAGAAACAATAACATTGGTTATTGCTTCCTCAGAGGTGTCATGAGCAGCTTGATAGGTTGTCCCTACCATGGTCATATGCTGAAGCATACTCATGATGTTGTATTCAATTTTTCCATCTATGTTCCATTCATAGACATTATTGGCATTGAAGCTGACAAAACCTAGTTCCCGTTCTTTAAGGGCTAGAGCAGGAGCAGACATACAACTATAACTAAGCGCAGAGGGTTTGGTTAAACCCTTCCATTTAGTCATGGAATTGGTCATGATTGGGCTAACTTTAAGAGATGATTTTCCTGAATCATCACTTTGGTCTGAAGAGGACTCATTAGAGTCTTGGTTAAGAGCATTAATGGCTTTGGATGCATGAGTTTGTATCCGAGATGTAGATTCACCAGAGTTTGTAGGAGTTTTGGGGACAGTAGTAAGACGACTTAAAAGTTGGTCGATCTTCTGCATGACTTCTGAATCACCAGATTCTTGTTTTAAAATAGAAGTTTTAAGACTTTGTTTAGCCTTGCTACTCATTTTGAAAGGTTTGAAAAGCGGTTTTTCAATAGTTTTGGAAGTAGAGGCTTCAGGAGCATTTTTCAAAGACAAAAGAGATCCTGAAGATGAAAGGTTGTTTCCTAAACATTGTAAAAATCTATTAGTATAGTTTGATTACTCAATGAGATTTTTAATATCTTTAGGGGCGACAACTTCATCTACATTTTTTCTTTTAAATGGAGAGTCCATAACCGGGTTATGTCCCTCCGTAGTTGAAATAACAAAAGATCCTTTTGGAGAAAATTCAGATTTGATTAAATTTCCATCTTTAACTTTCCAGGTTGAAATAACGTTCGCTGATGACGAATGTTTTTTATTTTTAAAAGGATAATTGATATTATTTTTAATAGAATAAGCATGAAACCATTCAAAGAAAGGAATATGCATTCTGACTTCATTGAGAAAACTGTAATATTTTTCTTTGAATGATGAGATTTGAGAAGCAGTATATGTATGTAAATACCATTCTCTATGGAGATCATATTCCTTAGAGTAAAGATTTTTACGTAGGGCTTCTTTATTTATAACAAATTCTGTGCTATTCATGGGCACCATCATTCATAGAAGAATATGTTGGAGATTGAATAGATTGTGTAGATTCTAAATCAACATCATCATCAGTTTGATAAAATAGTTGAGAAATGTTCGATTTATTTTGTACCCCAGAAATATTAATTTCAGAATGTACATGTCTTGAAATTTTTGAAAGCTGGGATTGAGAAGTCACCGAAAAAGATCTCCTTGCTGAAGCAAAATCATTAGATGTTCCTGCTTCAGATCTTGAAGAAAAAGAGTTTCGTCTGTCGAAGAAAATCTCTACTTTCCCTGTTTCATCTTTTTTTACCTCTCGCAAGAGAGGTGCTTGTCTAGGTTGCATTGGGATGGCTCGATCAATTGACCATGACCGGGGAAGGTCAATTTCATCCCACTTAATGAGCCTTGGGACCGTGACGTTGGCCTTTGTCATGTCTGTGACAAACAAAGTGGTTTCACGATCTTGGGATTTAAGAAGGACTCTGGAATTAGAAGTGTTCATGACCTTGTATTGAATTCTATAGATTAAGGTGGCTGGGATTGATCCTTCCTTCATGTTAAGACCATGAATTCGGATGTTTAGAAAAAGAGAGTCAAGGATGTTAACATCTAACAAATTGACTGTTTTATTTGGGAAACAGTTGAAGTAAACTGGACCGTGTCCAAGGCTTGTTTCAACTATTCCGATTAAGGAGTCTTGGAAGTCATTGTGCCTAATGTCTCTAAGACACATAAGAATCGAAGCATTCAAACCTTCTCTAATGAGAGGCTTGACAGCGATTTGGACACACCCTATGTGAAGATATTTGTAGTGGCGGGCATGTTCTCTGACAGTTTGCTTGGTTAAAAGATGGAATTCCTCACCGGAGTCAGGTCCTAGAGGAATATTATTTTCAGCGGTTTTGATAATGTAATCGGATTTTTGTTTGTTGTCATCAGGGACATATAACTCATCTTGAGGGATATTGGGTATTTCCCAATTGTCTATGGCTTGATTGATATCTTTGAAGCAAACTTCTTCTTCGAAGATGTTATGTTCGGGAGAAAGTTCCTCAGTCCGAGTTACTTTCTCAATAAGAGCATTGGAAGAAGAATGGGGTAAAGAAGAAGATGATGAAGAGCTTACAATAGAACTTTCAGAACTTCTCTCTCTAACTTCTCTCTATAATTGTGTAAAACTGAAGGGTGCCTTACAATGAAAGCGAGGCCTCCTTTTATAATTGAAGATTCTACTGTTTCTACAGTGTCGGTTAGAATGACCTGAACTATAGCTACAGTACCGGTTTCACATAGATCCCTAAATAGCTTTGGGAATTATATTTTCGGTTTTAATCTTCTCCTAGGCAAACTTCGAAACAATATTCTTCAGTTTGTCTGTCTTGATCTTGTTCATCGCATTCTTCTTTAGATGAGGATGCTTCATCTTCTTGAAGTAAGTGAAGGATTTGTTGAAGCTTTCCTTTGATTGATTCTTTCGATTGTGAGGCTACTAGTACTGCCTGGATTTGAGCCTTTTGATTGAGAAATGAAGCCGTTTCTGGATCTGAGATCTTCTAAGTATTAGGATTGGTTTTGAACCGTTCTCTGACCTTTTTTGGATAGGCCATTGATGAATCAAGTTGAGACCACCATTTCATATAACCATGCCTCTATAAGATTGGAAATGATTTAGGGTGGTCTGATTTTGTATATTTGTACTGCCATGAGAATACCCATGCCAGTGAAAAGATTGAGAAAAATTTTAACATTACCGGAACACTAGTTTCCTGAATGTCAAATTTTGATTGAAAAAGTTTATACCCTTCATCAGTAGGTGATGGTAGGATTTCTAGGATTGGTCCAAAGAAGTCCCACCATTGGTAGAACCAATTTGAAAAAACATAATTTGATTTTCTTTTAAAATAGATTAACCATGAATGTTTGTACTGAGTATTTTGAAACCAAAATACTTTAGTCCAGGCTTCCATGTAGTCCCAATAATTAAAACCTATTGGGTCATAATTTTGAGAAAACTTTTGGGTTTTCTTTAGATTGTTCTCAAATTACTTTGGGGTTAAAACTTTGAGGATTTGGATTGTTGAATGGGTTATGAAGTCAGGATTGGTTTTGTCCTTGTAATGTTTAATAGATACTGAGTCGGTGTCTATTAAAATGAATTCATAAAATTGGCGTGTTTTATTGGGTACAAATGGCTTGAAATGGAATCCAGTAGGAAAGATTTTTGGGATGACTTTGTTTGGTGAGTTATCCCAAAATTCAGGCTCCATTTGGATAATGTTTGAGTATTTGTTTGTGCATATGTAATTAGTTTGGGTTTTTTGTGTTATGGTAGTAATTGTGGATGTTTGTGGTGTTAGGACTATGGCCTTTTTCTCTTGGTTTCTGTACTACAGTTTTTTGGTTGGCTACTTGGGATATTAGTTCAGCTAAGTCAATTTTTTCATCTGACTCACTGCAAATGTCAGCCCAAGATTTTGTGTTAAGTTTGGTGAGGCCTTGGTCTTGTAAGGCCAAGAGGGTTTTGATTGGGAAGGCGTAGTATGCCTTAGTCTGCTTGGCTTGATTGATTGCTGGTTCAATGAATTGTTGGGATGGATTTTTAGAGGGTTGTTGGGTAGATTCTTGGGTAGATGACCCAGTTGGGGTGCTTGACCCTGATTTTCTGATTGACCCTAGTAGGGCTAGGCGAACGCCTCTACCTCTTACTGAGGCTAATGTTGCCTTTTTAGGCATCGTCTCTGTGCTTGTCTCCATGCAAATATTCATGTGTGAGAAAGTCAGGGAGAGAGTTTGAGTTACCCTTGATGTGCTCAAAATCAAAATAAAAAACGCTTAATATAGCTTGCCACCTAGCAAACACTTGTTTTGATGCAAGATTTTTAACATCATTTTGTAAAACTTCTTTAGCTAATTTGCAATCAACTCAGACTAAAAACTTTTGATTAAGTAAGTCAGATTGAAATTTTGTGATGCATAAAATAATGACTAAAATTTCCTTTTTGATAGTGGAATAGCTTTGTTGAGTACTATTCTAATGTTTGGATGTAAATGCAATGATACATTCTTTATCATGCAATTTTTGTTTTAAGATACCACCATATCCTAAATCAGATGCATCTATTTCAACAATTTTGAATGCATGAGGAACGGTAGGTAAAGGCAAGAAAGATTGCGAACTTTGGTTTTAAGAAATCTGATGATATTAGAATGTTTGTCCGTCTATGGCAGAGGATTTTTCTTAAGCCTATCATGAAGAGGCTTAATGAGATTGTTAAGATTTGGGATAAAGTCTGAGACATAATTAAGACATCCTAGGAACCTCTGGAGTTGAGGTTTGTCAAGGATATAGTCTGGGAACTTTTCTGCAAACAAAATTGATCTTTCGATTGGAGTTATTGTTCCTTGGAAAATCATATAACCAAGAAAACGAATTTTTGTTTGGAAAAGGACAATTTTCGATTTTGAATCCGCAAGTCCGTTTTTCTGGATGATGTACATAAAAATTTTAACATGTTTGAAATGTTCTTGTAAAGTTTGAGAGAAGATTAAGACATCATCTATGTAAACAATTGCAAATTTTGAATACGAGTTAAAAATATCGTTCATTATTTTTTGAAATTCCGATGGGGCATTTTTTAGACCAAACGGCATTACATTCCATTCATATTGACTGAATGGGACTGTAAATGCAGTTTTGTATCTATCAAATTCTTCAATCTGAATTTGCCAAAAATCGGATTTCATATCAAACTTTGAAAAGATATTTGTTGAATTTAACCTATTGAGTAAATCCTTTTTGTCTGGGATAGGATAACGAATCCACTGTAAAGCTTGATTCAATGGCTTGTAATTGATGACAAGCCTTGGAGTTCCTCGTTCTAGGACGAATTAATCCTTTATTCAAAAGGTCATTAATCTCTTTTTGACAAAGCTGCAAAAGCTGCTCATTCATTTGAATAGGGCGGGCTTTTGTAGGAATTTTTTATTCTTTGAAACCTTTTTCATAGGGAAGATCAACAATGTGTTCTTTCCTATTCCAGAAGGCATGAGGCAAATCAGAACAAATAGACTTTTCAATTTGGTTTGAAAGAATTTTAATTTTATCTTGAATCCTTGGTTGAGAAAGTTGTGATTCAATGGTTTTAAAAGAGATTTCTTCTTTCAAAAAACAAATCTGTTTGGTTTTGGATTCGATTAAGTTGAGAGATTTATAGTTTGGTGAATCTAGGAATTCAAAGAAAGTTACCTGTCCTCCCACAAAAGAGGTAAGTCCAGGAAAATCTGCTAGGTAGGTGTTCATACCTAGGGTCGAGCTATCCGATCCGGGATGTTCAGTAATAAAGCGACCGATCTCTTCAGGCCAGGCTATCCGACCTCTTCTCAAAGAGGTCGGTCGAATCGACAGAAAAGCCCAGTAAGGGGCCCAAATAGAGGAGCACGACCCAAATCTAAAGGCAGTCCAAGCCTATAGAGATAAGGGCAGTTCCCTTAAAAGATAAGCTGACCTCAACTCAAAGATAAGATAAGATAAGATAAGATAACTAACTTATCTTATCTAAAAAGGTCACTCCACACCATTATAAATACACTGGAGCATCCATGTATAACTCATACTCTGATTCTACAAAAAACCTGTTTAATACCCATGCTAACTTAAGCATTGGAGTCTCTTGCAGGTACCCCCCACCCTCCGGTGACGAAGGATCAGTAGTGCAGTCAGTCTCACAAGTCGGACACGACAGCTCCGGCCGCCATCCACCAGCTGGACACGTCATCTCCGACCAGTACAGAAGATCTCGTCCGAGATCGACCTACAGTTTCAAGTAACCCTCGGAACATTGGCGCCGTTGCCGGGGAACCTGGAAGTCATCCCACCACCATGGCAGACGATCATGACAATGACCACGATTCAGATCTAGAGGATAGAACACCACAAAAAACACGGACACTACGCTAAAAGACACTCCGAAATCCAACGGGGACAAAAATTCATCAAATCCGGGAGTGATAGAAGTGCTTCAAGATCGATTAAAGCAACTCAAAAAAGAAACCCATGATCAACGAGAAGTCGGGAAGGATCTACAAAGAGAGGTAAGACGACGTCGAGAATTAGAAGATAAACTTCTAAAACTCGAAGCCGATCTCAAAGCAAGAGCTACTCGGACCACCCCTGAGGACAACTCACGCAAAGATCAAGATCCATTCACTAGGAAAATCATGAAGACCAAAATTCCTAAGGACTTCAAACTTCCGGATATGACTTTGTACGATGGCACTACGGATCCCAACCATCACCTCAGCAATTTCAGAAGTAGAATATATTTTACCGACCCCTCGATGTAGTTCGTTGCAAAGCTTTTTCAACAACTCTCACAAAGATAGCAATCAGATGGTTCGACAACCTACCTCCGAAGTCCATCTCAAACTTTGATGACCTAGCCAAAAAGTTCCTGGCCAGATTCTCCATCCAAAAAGACAAGGCTAAGTACGCCCCCAGCTACTAGGAATCAAGCAAGGAGATCGGGAAAGTCTTCGCAACTACATGGAAAGATTCAACAAAACATGCCTAGACATACAAAGCTTACCAACAGAGGCCGCCATCATGGGCCTCATTAATGGCCTGCGAGAAGGACCTTTTAGCCAATCCATATCAAAGAAGTACCCCACATCTCTGGACGAAGTGCAGGAACGAGCAGAGAAATACGTCAACATGGAAGAAAATTCTCGACTAGGAGAAACCTCAAAATCTGGATTCACCTACCGAGACAAAGACAAAGAGTCCAAAAAGAAGGAAGATCGACAAAGGGAAAAAAAATTAAAAAATACTAGAATTACACCCCTCTTAGGGTGTCCCTGGTGGATGTTTACAAAGAAGTTTGCCACACAGAAAAAATACCCCTAGCCCGACCACTCAAAGGCAAAAGAGGAGGAGGAAACCGGAATGAATATTATGAATACCATCGAGTTCGTGGGCACTCCACCAACGAATGCTTTGACTTAAAAAATGTCATAGAAAAATTAGTGAGAGAAGGAAAACTAGATCGGTTTCTGGCTACCCGAGACGATGAACAAAGAAAAAGGAGAAGAGACGAGGAGGTGGGAAGAACCGAGCGATCACCTCGAACGCCAGAAAGACATGTCCATATGATACACGGAGGATTCGCAGGAGGAGGAATCTCCAAACCATCTCGAAAAAAGATATCTCAAAGAAGTATATCATGTCGAAGGAAAGGAGGAAGCACCCGACATTCCCGCAATTACGTTTACCAAGGAAGATGCATCCGGCATCATCTCAGGACACGACGATCCCATGGTCATCACCATTATACTGGCTAATGCAAATCTCCATCGCACACTGATAGACCAAGAGAGCTCCGCCAATATCTTATTCAAAACTGCCTTCGACAAGCTCGGCTTGGAAGATAAAGAACTCAAAGCATATCCAAACATCCTGTTTGGGTTGGGAGACACTCCAGTGCAACCACTCGGATACATCCTGCTACACACAACCTTCGGAAAAGGAAGCCAATCCAGAACACTCAAAATAGACTACATCGTGGTCGACATGAGTTCAGCCTACAACGCCCTAATAGGTCGAACAACATTAAATCAACTCGGCGCCATAGTCTCAACTCCACATCTATGCATGAAATTCCCAACTGCAGAAGGGATAGCTACAATAAAAGCAGATCAGAAGATGGCGCGCCGCTGTTATAACGAAAGTCTAAACCTCAGAGGCAGAGGAGAAGAATTCCACACAATCAAACTCGGTGGAGTGCAGAGGCGAGAAGAACTCCGTCCACAACCTGAAGGTGAAATAGAGAAAGTCCAGATCGGAGACATCCCGGACAAAACAACCAATATTGGCACGACTTTAAAAAGAGAAATAAAAGAAGTACTTGTACAGTTCTTACGAGACAACATCGACCTCTTTGCTTGGAAGGCTGCAGACATGCCAGGCATAGATCCCGAGTTAATGTGTCATAAGCTAGCAGTCTACCCTGGATCTCGGCCAGTACAACAGAGGCGTAGAAAGCTCAGACCCGAAAGATCCCAGGCTGTGGAAGAGCAGGTACAAGCTCTACTGGAGGCAGGATTCATAAGAGAAGTCAAGTACCCACTATGATTAGCTAATGTCGTCTTGGTGAAAAAATCAAACGAGAAGTGGCGAATGTGCACCGACTATACAGATCTCAACAAAGCCTGCCCAAAAGACCCTTATCCACTCCCAAGTACCGACGCTCTGGTAGATACCTCCTCCAGATATAAATACCTCTCATTTATGGATGCATATTCCGGATACAATCAAATCCCTATGTACCCATCCGATCAAGAAAAAACCTCGTTTTTAACACCAAAAGCAAATTACTGCTACATTGTGATGCCTTTTGGTCTCAAGAACGTGGGAGCTACTTATCAAAGGTTAATGAATAAAGTCTTTTCAGATCATATCGAAAAAGTCATGGAAGTCTACGTGGACAACATGTTAATAAAAACACAAAGTGAAAAGACATTATTGTCCGACCTGGTCCAAGTGTTCGACACTATAAGGAAGCATGGCATGCGACTCAATCCTGCAAAATGCCCCTTTGCAGTAGAAGCAGGCAAGTTCTTAGGTTTTATGCTCACACAAAGAAGAATTGAGGCAAATCCAGATAAATGCCAGGCAATACTCAACATGAAGAGCCCAACTTGTGTCAAAGAGGTACAACAACTCAACGGGAGACTGGAAGCCTTATCCAGATTCCTAGCGGGGTCAGCGATAAGATCTCTTCCCTTCTATGCTACTCTAAAGAAAGGAAAGAAGTTCGAATGGACAAAGGAGTGCGAACAAGCCTTCCAAGATTTCAAAAGATTTCTGGGACGGCCACCTATCCTATCTCGGCCACGAGAAGGAGAACCACTCATATTATACCTCGCGGTAGGAAGTCGAGCAATTGGCTCAGCACTAGTTCGAGAGGACGACAAAGGGCAACAACCTGTATACTTTATTAGTAAAGCGCTACAGGGATCCGAGCTGAACTACCAAAAAATAGAAAAATTTGCCTATGCGCTCATATTAACATCTCGACGTCTCCGCCCGTACTTCCAAGCTCACACCATCAAGGTTCGGACCAACCAGCCCATAAAAGGGATATTGCAAAAAACAGATCTAGCAGGAAGAATCCTACAATGGGCAGTCGAGTTGTCCGAATTCGACCTTCAATACGAAGCTCGGACAGCCATTAAATCACAATACTTAGCTGACTTCATTGCAGAATTTACAGACACCACGGAAACCCCCATAGAATGGAATATTTACGTGGACGGTTCCTCGAATAAGACCGGAAGCGGCGCATGTGTGATAATTGAAAGCAACCAAGGAACTCAAATTGAGCTTTCCCTCAAATTCGGGTTCCCTGCCTCGAACAACCAGGTAGAATATGAAGCACTATTAGCTGGTTTGAAGCTGGCTAAGGAGGTGGGAGCTAAAAAACTCATCATCTTCAGCGACTCACAAGTAGTCACCTCACAAATAACAGGGAGCTACCAAGCCAAAGATCCCACCATGAAAAAGTATTTGGATAAAACCAGGGAACAGCTCGGACAACTTGGGGAATATGAGATCCGCCACATACCCCGCGAACAAAATGCCCGAGCTGATGCACTCTCAAAACTAGCCAGCACCAAACCAGGGGGCAACAATAGAAGCCTCATCCAGAAAATGCTACAGAACCCGTCAATCTCGGAAGAGGAAAAAGTCCTAACCATAACAGGTCAGGATCAAGGATGGATGACCCGCATAATTAACTACCTCAAAACAGAAACACTCCCTACAGAGGAAAAGGAGGCAAAGAGGTTAAAACGGGAGGCACAATACTACACTATCATAAACAATATTCTATACAAAAGAGGAATTTCAATACTATTGCTAAAATGTGTACCAACTTCCAGCACAAAGGAATTTCTAGAAGAAATACACAGTGGCATCTGTGGCAATCATCTCGGAGCACAAGCACTCACCAAAAAAGTACTTCGGGCAGGATTTTATTGGCCAACTCTACAAAAGAAGGCTACAGGGTTTGTAAAGACATGTCCACCATGTCAAAAACATGCCAACTTCCATATCGCCCCACCAGAGGAGCTCATCAGCGTAACGTCACCTTGGCCATTCGCGAAATGGGGACTCGACCTTCTCGGACCTTTTTACCAAGGATCGGGACAAGTGAAATTCCTCATAGTAGGGGTAGATTATTTCACAAAGTAGATCGAGGCAGAACCCTAGCTAACGCCACTACTCATAGAAGTCGAAAATTCCTATATAGGAACATTGTCACAAGGTTCGGGGTTCCATACTCCATCACCACAGACAATGGCACCCAATTCACAGATGCAGGCTTTAGAAAATTAGTAGCCGACTTGAATATAAAGCATCAGTTCACCTCCGTTGAACATCCCCAAGCCAATGGACAAGCCGAAGCTGCTAACAAAGTCATATTGGCCGGGCTAAAACGGAGATTACAAGAGGCAAAGGGAGCTTGGGCCAAAGAACTTCCACAAGTCCTATGGGCATATCGTACAATGCCACATTCTACCACAAAGGAATCACCCTTCCGATTAGCATACGGAACGGAGGCATGATCCCGGTAGAGATCGAAGAAGGGTCGCCTAGAGTGGTCCACTACAATGAAGGAGCCAACTCCCAACTTCAAAGGGAAGAGCTCGACCTACTTCCTGAAATTCAAGAAAGAGCTCGGATAAGGGAAGAAGCACTAAAACGTCGAATGGCAAACACATATAATCAAAAGGTAGTGCCAAGAGGTTTCACTGAGAACGATCTCATCCTAATTCGAAATGATATTGGAACAACTCGACCCGGGGAAGGAAAGCTAGCAGCAAACTGGAAAGGACCCTACCGAGTCATAGAAGTACTTGGGAAGGGCTACTACAGACTATCCGAACTCGACGGGCGAGAACTTCCCAAGTCGTGGCACGCCTACAACCTAAGAAGGTACTATAGCTAGAAAAGATAAAAAATCTCATCATAGGAGGCACTCTTTTTCCTGAAAAAGTTTTTTAATGAGGCACCAAGTTGAGATTCAGAGGATAAAAACTCTATATGTACATATTTTCATTTTCTTTTAAATAAAATATATTAGACGTTCTACAAAGTTTTCAAGACGCATTAATCTGAAACCTGAACAAAGTCCAAAAAAGAGGATTACAAAAGTAACTTAAAAGGGCCCGACACGACCAAGTCGATCCACATAAAGTGCAAAGGCTACAAAAAGTAATACTTGCCAGAGACCCCACAAAAGGTCCAAAATAACAGGATTTTTGCCTCAAAAGGAATCAAAGCCAAAAGCACAAAATCCACTCAAAGAGATCGAGCAACAAGACTCCAAGCACTACCAAAAGCCTAGAAAAAGTGCCTAGACGAGATAAAGATCGATATGATACTAAAGGCGCGAAGTTGTGATAAAAATAAATTCAAGAGGGCTACCCAAATCAGCCCCAAGAACTTGGAAGCTATTTTTTGTTTTTTAGCCTAAGGTTGCTAGACAAGCAACTAAACAAGTATTAACAGTCAGCAAAATACAATTTACAAAATAAAGAGTTTAAAAGCCCACAAGCCGGGCTATCTACACAACCAAGATAAAAAAGTTCAGTTAAACATCAGAAGCCTTCCTGGTAGCATCAGCACGGGGAGAAGGAGGGCGAGTCTGAATGGGCACAGCATCCACGGTCCCATTATCTCGATTCAGGATTTGACAGTCCGGATCGGATACGGGATGACCGACATCAGCTGAAGGAACTGAAGAAGTTGACACTTTGGCGACAGGCGCAGGGGGAGGTTCGACATCATCATCATCTGGGTCGTCAGGGACAATCTTACCATCCCTCACAACATTGTCCAGGCTGAATAGAGAAAGATCGACCTCGGGAACCAGAATTCGAACCTGCTCCTTCAGGTTCTCATAAGCAGCATTCACGCTGCCGACAAGGTGACCTTAGAGCTCGGAGTAATCAGCTCGGGCAGACTCCAACTCCTCCCTCAGACGCATTACCTCCCGATAGGATGTAACATAGCTGTCTTTATGCCTCAATGCCGTGTCCTCGGCCAACCTCACAGAAGCCGCCAAGGCAAGGGAGCTAGCCTTCTCGTTCTCCAGCTCCTTCTCCAGTTTTGTCACTTTCTCTTCGAGCCCCTCCTTCAAGCCCTTCATCCGTTCAAACCCCTGTTTAGCCTCCTCCATGAAGGCTTTGGTGGCATGAAGAGGAAGATTTTGGGAAGTTCGGTACAAGGCAGCCCCATGTGCGCCATCTTAACACTACTCCGAGTTATAAAGTCCAAATGGCGAAGGAGTGATACATCATCCATAGGAAGGACACCGTAAGGACCGATCTGCTGATCTACGAACTCGACCGCGTCAAAATCAGGGGCAACAAGGTTGAAAGGCTCAATGGTTTTTTACTTTTTGTTGGGAGGAGCACCAGAAGTAGCAATAGAGGCTTGGGGAGGATCAATCAAACGAACCCGGGGAGTCGGGATTACCTTCCTTGCCCCAGGTGAGCTCGAAACGGCCGGCTTCGACTGAGCCTGGGATGATCCCTCCCCGGCCGTCTTGGCCGAGACGTTTTTGGCTGCGATAGCTTTCCTCGCCCTCTTGAAGGCCTTCATAGATTCATTATCCTTAATCATCTCTACAAGCAAAGCACAAACAGTAAGGAATCAATTAACAAATTAGAAAAGAGCTTGCAAACAATATAGGAGCAGACAAAAGAGGAAAATCAAAAGATTAACTACCCAGCTCAGTTTGGAGGAGAGAGGGATTGGTTAAAAATTTCTTTGTGTCGAGGTGGGGAAGCTGACCCCAGGTCTCTTCCAGAACAGTCACGAAATCTTGCTCAGCCTCATCCAACATTTCCCATGAATATCTAGATACCCTCACGTCCTTTTGCCATTCCAAGGGAAAGGCGGGCTCGTCATTTTCATCCAGAAATGATGGCCGAGCTCCTTCAACAGCTCGGACTTTAAAAAAGTAATTTTTAAAATCATGAAAAGATTCATCAAACATGGAGAAGACCTTCTTTCCCTGGGAAGCTCGAAAAGAAACCCAAGCAGCTTTCTTCTTTACTACCCCAGGCTTCGTCAAAACAAAGAGATAGAAGAAAAGAGATTGCGAGGAAGGAATACCAAATCCATGACACAACAATTGAAAGATTTTTATGAAACTCCAGGAATTGGGGTGAAGTTGGAAAGGAGCAACATTACAGGACCATAACAAGTTCGTCTCAAAATCAGTAAAAGGAAGGGTGATACTCATCTGGCCAAAAAAGAAATCGTAAGCATAGAAAAATGGGCGATCTCCAGCAACCCGAGTAGAGAAACAAACTCTCTCTTCAGAAGTGGGAGGTACAAGTTCGTAATTCTTTTCCTCACCAGCACTACTACAAACCCTATGAAATTACCTAAGCTGCTGACAAAATTTAGAATCAACCAAAGAAACACACAAAAGAACCATTGAATCCACCCAATCAGCCATGCCCTCAGGGACTTGGGAAGATGTCTCAACAATGTTCTTGCGAGAAGACATGAGGTCAACTAGTCCTACAGCAAGAAGAGAAAAAAACAGATTACTAACCCAAAAACATCTCGGATAAAAAATAAAACATCTCAGAACAGCTCGGACAAGCACGACACGGAGCAATACAAACAAAAGGAAACCCCGGGACTGACACTAGAGATCCAGGGGCATCCTTTTTGGGGCAAGTTAGGGAGCGAGGACTCAAGGAAACCTACAAGTTTACATCTCTACACGTCCTGACAGGAAGATAACACTCCGAGAAGAAAAGCCACGAGTTACATATCAAAAATCATCAAAATAATTACCTCCCAAAATTCACAGTCTCAGACAGAACTAACAAACAACAAAAGCATCAAGAGGAAGTCAACGCACTTCGAACAAAAGGCGTAAATTAAATTATGGGTATCGTTATCTCCTACAAAGGTACAGCAACAAGGAAAGCCACCAAAATAGAGCAAAAGTCAAGGGGCAATCTTTTGAAATTGTGAGCAAGATACATATTTTTCAAAAAATAGCCAGAAGCGACAGTAGAACATGCAAAGCCCTAGGAAGCCTTGATGAGAGAACTTTTGCGTGGTCTAGAAATTTGTGGATAAATCCTCGTTGCAAGTATAGCTTCTAAACCAAAAAAAGTCCTTTCATACAGACGTTTTGGGTGTCACAAGTAACAAACCCCTTTAGAAATTGTTAACCGAGTATTCAAACCTCGGGTCGTCTTCTCAAGGAACTGCGAGGAAGTATGTTCTTATTATTGGCTATAAAGGTTGTAATAGGGGTTTAGAAGATGAGAAGCAAGTAATTTAAATGACAAGTAAAGTAAATGGCAATTAAAATAAATAAATACTGTAAAGCAGACTTTTGGCAAGAAAAGCTGGAGGTCCAACGTAGTTATTTCTCTCAACTATAATGAAAGTTGAATCTAAACTCCACTTGATCAACCTGTACTAGGGCAAAGGAAAGTCAAGGGACTAATTAAATTGACCTTTGAATCCTATTTATTTCCTAAGAAAAGGTTGGGATTACTTAAGTCAGCTCAATTAGCAAGATAACGATTATCAATTATGTTGAGTTTAATAACTGTTGAGTTACTGAATTCTTAACCAGAACCAAAAGGGGAAAAAGTAAAATTGCTGGAATAATAAAAATATCCTTAGATGGGAAGCAATGGTAACTTGGATCAAAGAGAACAATCATAAACTGAAAATATCTCAATTATTATTAATTCAAATAATAGTCTGTAACATGGAAGAATTCATAGATTCAATTATAAAGATAAATAGCCAACTCAGATACTAAAATAAATAAATAAATAAAGTGAAAGGGAAGTTTAAAACAAAGAAATATAAAACCTGGATTGAGAGTCACTCTTAAAACAAGAAGAAATCCTAAATCCTAAAAGAGAGAGAGAGAGAGAAGATCTCCCTCTCAACTAAATCTAAATCATTGAAAAGTAAAATATGCGAGCTCTCCTTGAATGGGTGCATTCCCACACTTTATAACCTCTGGTCTATGCTGTCTGTACTTGGATCTGGCCCAAAAAGGGCTTTATAATTCGCTGGGGGCGTATTCTGTAAATTCTGATATGTGGCCTCTGTCACGCGTCCGCGTGGGTCACGCGGTTGCGTCATTTGGAGCTTTTCCTTGCCACGCGGTCGCGTCAGTCATGCGACCGCGTCATGTGCGTTCTGCTTAAGGCGTGCGGTCGCGTCAGTCATGCGGCCACGTCGCTGCTGATTCGTGCTTGGCACGCGATCGCGTCATCCATGCGATCACGTGGATATGAGTTTCCTTAAAGCTCCGTTTTGCTTTCTCCTTCCATTTTAGTATGTTTCCTTTTTCATCCTTTAAGTCATTCTGCCTTAGAAAATCTGAAACTACTCAACACACTAATCACGGCGTCGAATGGAATTAAAGGTAATTAAATTAATTAATTTCAAAGCTTAGGAAACATGTTTTTTTTCATTTACATCACATAATAAGGAAGGGAAAGTAAAACCATGCAATTAATGTGAATAGGTAGGTGAAGGATTGTATAAATCACTCAAATTAAGCACAAAAGAACTCATGAAATATGAGTTTATCAAGCCTCAAACAGAAATACCAAGAGTATGCGTAGAAATGAAAAAGAAAAAAAAACACATTACAACGACAAGTAAACACAAGATCATAGAAAGGTTCAAGCTTTTTTCAACATGCAGTCAAATGACAAAGAAAACCAAAGACAAAGCAATGAAAAAAGTGAAGAAACTGTAAATAGAACCAACCTGGAAAAAAGCTGAAAGCTTCAAAAGAGTTGAAGATGGAAAGACGGAATCGCCGGATCGCTGAATGACGCCACAACGCAAGAAAAGGCAAGCTATAGGCGAAAAACAGAAAGCGAGAGAACGAAGGGAGAAGTTACAAAGAAAAATGAAGGAGAGAAACTGTTTCTGATTGCAAAATTCAAAATAAAAGCCAAGGAAAACGGGGCAATTAATATCAATTAATGAAGGTATTAAACCCTCACACGTTCCCAAGAATAAAGCGCTGATATAAAAATCGGGCGCTTTTAGAGGAAAACGTTCCACATTCAAAAAAGGCTCTATAAAGAAAGGAATCGACAAAATGCTCAAGTTCGGCTTCACTAGAGAAAGATCGAAGTCAAAGATTCGACCTCAAAGCAGAAGACCGAGCTCAAGAAGGGGGCACTGTTCATACCCAGGGTCAAGCTATCTGATCCGGGATGTTCAGTAATAAAGCGACCGATCTCTTCAGGTCGGGCTATTCGACCTCTTCTCAAAGAGGTCGGTCGAATCGACAGGAAAACCCAATAAGGGGCCCAAATAAGAGGAATACGACCCAAATCCAAAGGCAGTCCAAGGCTATAGAGATAAGGGCGGTTCCCTTAAAAGATAAGCTGACCTCAACTCAAAGATAAGATAACTAACTTATCTTATCTAAAAAGGTCACTCCACACCATTATAAATACACTGGAGCACCCAGGTATAACTTATACTCTGATTCTACAAAAAACCTGTTTAATACCCATGCTAACTTAAGCATCAGAGTCTCTTGCAGGTACCCCCACCCTCCGGTGACGAAGGATCAGCAGTGTAGTCAATCTCACAATTTGGACACGACAGCTCCGATCGCCATCCACCAGCCGGACACGTCATCTCTGACCAGTACAGAAGATCTCGTCCGAGATCGACCTACAGTTTCAAGTAACCCTCGGAACAGTAGGGAAACAAAAGGATTATAAAAGATGTCCCCAAGACTACATCATTTTTGATATCCTTTGCTATGATGAAGTTGGTTAGAATCCTAAGATATATAATTTGACATAGCTTCCTTGAAGATAGGTGATGCTCACGCGTGGACGATGCTCACGCGTGACTTTGCAGTGACCTGTACGCACCAGAAATCGCTGGGGGTGATTTCTGGGCTATTTCTGACCTAGTTTTCGGCCCAAAAAACATAGATTAGAGGCTATAAAGTGGGGGAATCCATTCATTCATTGAGATAACATTCATAATTCATAATTTTAGGTTTTAGATGTAGTTTAGTAGAGGGAGAGGCTCTCTCCTCTCTCTTAGGATTTAGGATTTAGGATTTTTCTTAATTTTAGGATTGCTTCTTCTCAATTCCAGGTTCAATGTTCTTTTAATTTAGTTTCTCTTATCTACTTTTATTCACTCTATTACTTTAGTTGCTCTATTTCACTTGCTAATTACTTATGTTGCCAAATTGGCTTATGAACTCTTCATGTTAGATTTGAATATTCTATTTAATACAATTTGAGGTATTTCAGATTTATGATTTTTTTCTTCTATTTATGATATAAATAATTTAGATTTTTTCCCTTTGCTTTGGTTGAGTAATTGGTGACACTTGAGTTATCAAACTCGGCTGTTGATTGTAAATTGGAATTTGCTGATTGATTTGGATCCCTCTAAAGCTAGTCTTTCCACAGGAGTTGACTAGGACTTGAGGAATCAAATTGATTAGTCCACTTGACTTTCCTTTATTTAGTAAGGGTTAACTAAGTGGGAGCAATAAACAATTCTCATCACACCTGAGAAGGATAACTAGGATGGGATTTTCAGGTCTTATACCTTGCAATGGTTTTCATGATAATTAATTTACTTTCTTGCTAGTTTATTTTTCCTGTTCACTATTCAAAAACCCCAAAAATATAATCTTCCATAACCAATAATATATCATACCTCCCTGCAATTCCTTGAGATACGACCCGAGGTTTAAATACTTCGGTTATAAATTTTATTGGATTTTGTTACTTGTGACAACCAAAGTTTTTGTACGAAAGGATTCTCTGTTGGTTTAGAAACTATACTTACAACGTGATTATTCTTATAAAATTCTTTACTAGCAAGAATCCGATCGTCAAAATGGCACCGTTGCCGGGGAATTGCAAACGTGTGCCTTATTATTTGTTATTATAAATATTTTATTTTGCTTGTTTATTTGTTTTTATTTTTGTTTTTAATTTTTATTAGCTACTATGAGTTCTCACCCCTGTCGCTTTGAGTTTAGTTCTGATGTTGTTGTAAGGAATGGAAGCTATAACAGGAACATGCATCAAGGTCAAAACAATCAAAGATGGAAGGAGCCACGAGGATCTGATCAACCCTTTTTGCAACAACGCCTTCCAAGGTGCCATAGACAACGACCGTTCTACAATGCATGCCAAGACAATAGTTATGGTGGATCTTTTCGTGACAACCAACCTCCACCAAAATACTATGGTCAAGAGCCATGCCGAGGTGTGTACCAAGATGATAAATATGGTGGATCCCCTTGTAGTTACCAACAAGCCCCACCATATGCTTATGAACCCCCTCCTCAACATAACTCTGAACCACCATACTCACAAGTCTCTTTCCACCATTCACCTCTATATGACCCTAATCCTTATCTACCACACCAACCACCATATGAACCATACCCGGAACTACCACCTCAATATTCACCATCTCTATATCTTTATCAAAAAGAACCACCTCCGTATTATGAGCCCTCTCTCCCAATAAATGAACCCTTCTATCCAACCCAACCTCTATTGGATAACAACACACTCATCTCTAACATCATTGGTCTCACCTCTACACTCCAAAATCTTATATCCCGCATGAACCAACCCTCTACCTCCAATATTCATCCCTCAAGCTCTAGTGCACTTCTTTTTCAACCATATAATGATCTTTCCATCCCATCACCACCCTCCATGGAAGAGCACCCACATCCATCAATCCAAGAGCAAGATGATCCCAATTATGCTATTGATATAGAATAAGAAAGAAGGAATCATCTTCGCAAATCCATACTTCATAAGAAGCTAGAGGAGGCCCTAAAGGTAGCGGCAGGAGAGACCCTTGAAGATGAAAGAATAGTTGAAAGGAGTTATCATAGAAAGGAAGACATCAAGAAGGAGTCTGATTTTGTACTAAAGCAAGTGGAGAAAGCCAAAATTACTGAAGAGGAAGAAGTGGTTGAAGACTTAGGAGATGCTGAACCTCCATGGGAAAGTTAAGTCATAGAGCTCCCTTCTAAGGAGTTTGAATTTGATGTTGAGGAGGGTGTACAACCTCCAAGACATATCATGGTTGAAGACTTTGAAGGGGGTGATCAAGAGATGGATTCAATCATTGATGACTTCTTATCTACATTTGAATCTTCTCCCATTGGACTTGACATAGAGATTAAAGAAGAAGAAGCATAACCTCCTATGCCTTTGGTGAACAATGAAGAAGAGATCGAATTGGAAGAAGGCTACCAAGAGGAAGAGGTTGAAATTGAAGAAGCTTGCAAGGAGGTGGAAGTTGTCAAGGAAGAGCTCAAGGGAATGGAGCTGGAAATCACCTTGCCAAAGTTGTTGGAGACCTCTCCCCCAAAGCCATCACCGTCTATTCCTTTATTCAAGTGGGTAAATTTTTCATCTCTAAGCTTAATTAGCCCACTTGAATATGCTTTGCTTGAGACGGATGGGCAACTTAGAGTTCTTTGTGGCTATAAGAGTAAGAGGGAGATGGTTAGTGGTAAAAGTTGTCATGCAAGGTTCAATACGGTTGCATGCTCCAAGTTGAAGTGCAAGGATTGGTGTAGAGCTCGATTGTATGGTTCTAGGAGGATGTTTGGGTGCCTAAATGAGAATTCTAAGGCTGAACCACCTGGATGGAATCATCATGATCCACTTGAAGACGGGTGTAGAAACAAGATTTGAGATCTGGGAATATATGAGGATCAAATTTGGGAGCTCAAAGCTTGTGAAGAACTCCATCAAAGCTTGAGAAATTTACTTGGTATTGATAGAGCTTATTGGAAGTCCAAGCATTGGTGGAAGTTTCAAGACGAGTTCAAGCACAAGCCACCATAACAAGGAGCTCATCAAATGTCCAACTTAAGGACTTTAACTAAAAGTGCTAGGTGGGAGACAACCCACCATGGTATATTCTTTCCTTTTTTGTTCTTAGTTTTATTTTATTTTATTTTTATTCGTGTTCATTCATAATTTCTGCATAGTCATCTACATTCTGTATTTTGCATTCTGCATTAAAAAAAAAGCCCATCCCACATGTGCGCGTGAACCACGCGCACGCGTCACATGCGACGCTAAACCTTACAGAAAGTTACGCGAGAGACGCGCGGGAGGGGTGCGTAGCGCACAGGCCACCCCACTCGTATGCGTACCTCACGCGTACGCGTCCCCTGCAAAAAGTTCAACCCCCGCGTAAGCGTCAATGACGCATACGCGTGGGCATGAAAAATCGGCGTAAAAGCGTGTTAAATAGAGAGTTGTGCTGGTCTAGGGCTGGTACTGTGCTAGAGGCACAAAATCACCCATGCGTACGCGTCCCTGACGCGTGCGCGTCATTTTACTTTCAGACCACCCACGCGTACGCGTGATGCACGCGTACGCGTCGCGCTCCGTTTCTAAATTCTTGCTTCTTTCTTCCCTCCTTTCTCCTTCTTTCTTCCCTCCTTTCTCCTTCTTTCTTCTTCCTTTCTTACTTTCTTCTTCTTCATCTCTTCAACTTCTCATCCCTATTCTTTTCCATTCTATTTTACTTAATTTATTTGCATACTTTCATTCATTGCATTCTAATTTTGTGCATGTTTTTATTGGTGTTAAATTTTCTTATTCAACTGTTGCATCTTTTCTTGAATTATTCTGGTGTTTCATGACTTGTTTTATATTACTGGGTATTATTGTTCATAAGTCAATGCTAATCTTTTATGATACTTGTATTCCATTTGCATTGCTATGCACTTACACCATCTTTCATTACCCAATCTCTCTCCCCCATTTGTTGCAATTTTTGCACTATTGATATGCCATTTGCTTTTACTGTTTTCTCACTTGTATGTTGTAGCTACCATGTAATTGAGACCCTCGTTATGTGGCATTAACCCACCCATACTTTATTTATTTTCTTATCTTTATTTTTGGGTTACTTTTCTTCCCTTTTTCTTTCAGGATGGCCACCAGGAAGGGAACCGGAAGACGTTTACATGGGGAGACAGACAAGTCTGCCACACAATCTTTGGAGAAAAAGCATCAGTTGGAGCCACCCGTCCACTTGTACATCTCTGCATGCACCGAGGACAGTGCAATCTTTAAGTGTGGGGAGGTCGATACTGACTTCCGTGGGTTAGTTATTTCCTATTTCAACACCAATTTTTTATTTTCGCTGTTAAATTTGTTGTTGCATTTGCATGTTTATTTGATTTTGTGCATATTTTACCACTTGGTTGAAGTAATATTTTCTTTTTTTTTTCAAGAAACTTTTTATAGCATTTCACTAATTTGAATTAAACTTTTTGAAAAACTTGTTTGAAGAAATTTTAATTTGGAACATGGTTTTAGAGCTCGAACACACAAAACCAGTGAGATTTTGAGCCTACTTGATTGGTGTTTAGGACATGTTCATGCATTCAATAATTTAATCATATGCATTGAAAAAAAAGAAAAAGAAAAAAAAGAAAATATATATATATATATAGGTGAATTCTACCCAACCCCCTCTATTTCAACATGTAAATTACCCCTCGTGACATGGCATGTTTTAATTGGATGCTTAGTTTTAGTTTGAGTTAATTTAACTCAATAAGAGTTAATATCTTAACTAAAGTAGGGTAATTTTGTAATTAAATATTTTTACAAGAGGGATAAACATATAATTTCTATAAACATGAATAAGTAAAATTATATTATTATCATTGTGCAGAAACTCAATTCACCCCGATCCCATTTCTCTCTGAAATTGAAAGAAGAAATCAACTCAACTCTCTACAATGGAAAGCTGTTTCCAATTCCAATGAAGATAATTTTGCTGGAGAAAAAATGGAAAAAACTGTGAGCGTCTGAGAACTTGTAGAGCACCCAGACTACTCCTTTTGTTTTGGTGATATTGTGTTTGTGGCTCAAATGATAGTAGCTGTCTCACGGCTTGCTCAAACTCAAAATCAATCATCCCCATTCAGAGTTCAGAGCTTGAGCTTCAATGGCGACGAAGAAGCAGAACGATGATAACACCAGGAAGGCGGGCTTTACTCACTAATGCCCCCCAGTCCCCAACCTTCGTTCTCACCGTCGAAGAAGCCGTACGCTTGCCGTCGTTCTCACCCTCAAGCAGCCGACTCGCTTTCGCCCTTCCCTCAACTCCCCTTTTCTAGCAAAACAGTTATGGAACTGCCCTCCTGAGGTTTTTTTTAGATAACTTATTTTTCATGAATTTGATTTGCCTGAATTATGATACAGTTCTGAATTTATTTGTTATTGATTTGATATTGTCTCATAACTCATGATTTTGAACCACTGGTATGGTAGTGCTTGCTTATTGTACAATGCATTCTTGTAGGTTTGTAGTTTACACTATAAAAGGCACCTTTACCTCACTTTTGAATATCCACCCATCTACATTTTTAAATTTACTTACCATTGGATGTAAAAGACAGAATTTTTTGAGTCTTGTATAGATTACATTCTAAACTCTGGTGTATGCTGAATTTGAGTTGGATTACATACATGCCTAATTTTTCTAACAGCATTATATTGTGATTTCAAGGTTGGTGATTTTGGATTGGCGAGGTGGCAACCTGATGGAGACACGGGTGTGGAAATCCGAGTAATTGGAACATTCCGGTATGTATTTGTGTTTGTCCTGAATGGTTTTCATAATCAAAACTTGTCTGAGAAATATGAACTCACAATTAAGATATGTCGTTATTGTGTAGGTATTTGGCTCCTGAATATGCTCAAAGCGGCCAAATAACTGAGAAAGCTGATGTTTATTCATTTGGGGTGGTATTGGTGGAGCTTGTTACAGGGAGAAAAGCTGTGGATCTCACGCGGCCTAAGGGACAGCAGTGTCTTACTGAGTGGGTAAGTTATATTTGTAATTTTTACTCGAACCATTCTGTGAAAATTTTCACCCTTTATTTTATCCCCAACCAAACATTGCCTAAGAGTTAAAGTATGGCTATGTCTATAATTAACAATCAGAAATCCTATATTAATCCCCTTTTATGTTTTTGGTTGTTCATGCCAAGTCTTGTCGAAATTTGAGTAAATGTCTTGATATTTAACAGGCACGACCTCTGTTGGAAGAATATGCCATTGAGGAACTGATTGATCCAAGGCTGGGGAACCAATACTTAGAAAATGAGGTATATTGCATGTTGCATGCTGCATCATTATGCATACGGCGAGATCCTCATTCTAGACCACGCATGTCACAGGTAAACAAGTTCTTGAACTTATTTTTTGTTGGAAAAAATTGCTTTGAAGAATTCTCAATCACATATTTATTATAATTTGATCAAACTCTGTTTTAAGTTAAAATCAATAGGAAAAGCTAATGCTGTATGTTTAGATCATGTTTTTTGAATTTGACCATGTTCCCCGCCTAACTATTTTTAAAATTATTTCTGCTTGTTTATTCAAGGTTCTTCGTATACTGGACGGCGACATGGTCATGGACACAAGTTACATTTCAACTCCAAGTTATGATGTGGGAAACCGGAGTGGCCGACTCTGGTCGGAGCCGCTGCAGAGGCAGCACCATTACAAGGGTCCTCTGTTAGAGGAGTCACTTGAATCATTCAGTGGGAAGCTATCTCTTGACAAATAGAGGCCTGCATATTGGGATAGGGACAACAAAGCAAGAAGGACTTCATGTGAAGATGACATTTAGAAAGGGGTTGATACTTGATCAAAATTGAGAATTGCTTTTTTCTTGTTATGCTAAATATGTTTATTTTCCCTCCTATTTTGTAATTTTGCATCTTTCTATCTATCTTTCTGCAGTGATCTAATTTTGCATGTGTATAATAGCAGGGTGAAAGTAGGATAGGTAAAAAAATATAGAAGTTTTTGAAATTCTTCAGGGAAAATCATGTACACACTATTGTGCCTAAAAGGGCCTCTTTGACTTGAGAGAGTTTGTGGGGTCTTGAAATGAAATGAAATGGAGTAGCTTCTTCTAAGTTCAAAGATTATTGGTTTAATTATCCCTTTTCACTTTCCATGTGCGTGTCCATGCACATGCATGCGTTGAGAAGCAAACAAACATGGTTTGATGGTTGTCATCTGAAGTTCTGAACCAACTTGGACAGCGACACAGACAAATCAGAGTTAGCCTTTTGCATCTATGAAGGGTACTAAAATCACAGGGTAATTAATAATGACACTTCACCTTTTTGAGTTTGAATGATATCAGAAACATTTTATTTATGAAAATGTACACTAAACTCTAATATATGCAAGTCTCATGACTCATGACACAATATCTTCATATTTTATAAAATATAGCGCTAATCTCAATATCTCATAATTAAAGAAGAGGTAAGTATAGACATGACAAAACAAAAGCAAAAAATGCTGAATATATAGTAGCAGTTAATGAGACTGATAGAGTTTATCCATTTTAAAAATCTTAAAATTTTGAAGCAATTGATAAAACCAAAAAATCTTGGTTGGCTGATGTTGCAATAAAAAGATGAAAAATTGCAACCTCACTATTGAACGCGAAATGTGTTGATGCTTAATTAATAGCGGTTTTTGTTCTCAACAATAAACCTCGAAACTGGAACGGACCGGTCGATCGGATCGGTTTAATCGCAAACTAATAACACTAACAGACCGAGCAGGCATATAAAACTGGTAATTAAAAAACCGGCAAAAAATCGTTGAACCACACAAAAGCCGACCGGTCGGATCGAACCGGAACCAGGCCGGTTTACACAAAAAAAGGGAAGCTCATTCGTTTCTTTCTCCCTTTCTCCGTTTCTTTCTTTCAGTCAGAGAAATCACCCAAACCCAACCAAAAAACCCTAGCACTATAAGCCTACACCACCGCCACAAGGAGTGTCATACTGCCGCCGTCCGTCGCACTCACAATTCGCCATCCGTCATCTAGCGTCCCTCGTGCTCTAAATCTTCAACCCCTGTTTGCTGTCACCGATCACGGTTGCTTCCTCGACCTCGGAGTCTGTCATCTTTGTCTGCTCGGCCCCGCTTCCGTCGCCGTTTGTTTGCCATTCACGTTCGTGTTTTCGATCGCATTCTTCGTCGTACGCGTTCGCTCGGTGATGAGAGTAACTTTTGCGTGGTCTAGAAATTTGCGAATAAATCCTCGTTGCAAGTATAGTTTCTAAACCTTCAAAAGCCCTTTCATACAAACGTTTTGGGTGTCACAAGTAACAAACCCCTTAAAAATTGTTAACCGAGTATTCAAACCTCGGGTCGTC
>NC_029794.2:25041498-25046538 GCF_000816755.2 Arachis ipaensis | reverse complement strand
TCCTAAATCCTAAAAGAGAGAGAGGAGAAGATCTCCCTCTCAACTAAATCTAAATCATTGAAAACTAAAATTATGCGAGCTTTCCCTGAATGGATGCATTCCCACACTTTATAACCTCTGGTCTATGCTGTCTGTACTAGGATCTGGGCCAAAAAGGGCTTCAGAATTCGCTGGGGGCATATTCTGTAAATTCTGATACGTGGCCTTTGTCACGCGTCCGCGTGGGTCACGCGGTCGCATCATCTGGAACTTTTCCTTTCCACGCGGTCGCGTCGGTCACGCGTCCGCGTCGTGGGTGTTCTACTCAAGGCGCGCGGTCGCGTCAGTCATGCGGCCGCGTCGCTGCTTCTTTGCTTCTGGCACGCGATCGCGTCGTCCATGCGATCGCGTGGATACCAGTTTCCTTAAAGCTCCGTTTTGCCTTCTCCTTCCATTTTTGTATGTTTCCTTTTTCATCCTTTAAGTCATTCAGCCTTAGGAAACCTGAAGCTACTCAACACACTAATCACGGCATCGAATGGAAATAAGGTAATTAAAATAATTAATTTTTTTTAAAGCTTAGGAAACATGTTTTTCACAATATGACATAATAAGGAAGGGAAAGTAAAACCATGAAATTAATGTGAATAAGTAGATGAAGAGTTGAAAAAATCATTCTAATTAACCACAAAAGAACTCGTGAAATATGGGTTTATCAACCTCCCCACACTTAAACACTAGCATGTCCTCATGCTAAATCCAAGATAAATAATTAAGGTTAAAGTGAAGGAATGTCATGCAATGCAACCTAATTTAAATGTAACTACCTAAATGAATGATGCATCATGCAACTCTAATTCATTCATTCATATATAAAGCTTACATGTAGCCAAGTTAATTCACATTCTCAAGGAGTCATGTATATATATAGCCAACCCTTAAATAATAAAGCATTTTAGCAAAGGAGATGGGAAAGAAAACATTGTACAAACTTGCAAAACAATTAGTAAATTAAGTACAGATATATGTTGATGAGTTATTGAACCCTCACTGGATTTTGTGTTTACTCTCTAGTCACTCAGTGTTTATTGGGTTTATTCACTCTATTTTTCTTTTTATTCTTAATTTCTATAGCTTTGTTCTTCATCTAACCAATCAACAATTAGAGAATATAGTCATACCAGAAAGTCATGAGGTCTTAATTGAGGTTGTAATGGGGTCAAGGTAAAGGTAAGGATTTGTGTATAGGGTCAAGTGAGCAAATAAGTGAATCCTTAATTAGACTAAGATCTCACCTAACATACATATTTAGTAAAACAAAAATCTCTTTACCTATTTTCCCATATTTCCCACTTATTGTTACATGCTCATGTTTCACTGTTTAAATTTTTTTATCCCATGTGCATTGTTTTCATTGGGGAATTTCTTTTGTGTCCCCTTTTATTTAGATGCTGAAAAATAATTCTCCCTTTTTTTTTAATGCACATGGTAATTGAATCACTTAGATTTTCTCATGAGCATGCTTCCCAAATTTTATTTTATTTCTTTTAATTTCTCTACCTTTTTGGTTCTATCATCCATGTTCCCAAAAGGTTTCCCACATTTAACTCTATTCATGATTTTCTATCTTAAGCTAACCAAGGATTCACTTGGGATTTTCTTTTGTTTTTTCTGCTTAAGGCTAGTAATTTGGCTAAATAGAATAAATGGGTTTTAAAAGGCTCAAGGGGGCTAACAAGGGTGATGTAAAAGGTAAGCTAATTTGGGGTGAGTGAGCTAAAATCAAATGATGGCCTCAATCATTCTCTTGGTATATATTTATTCTATATTCTATAATTGGACATATAGATTAAAGCAAAGGAAAGAACATCAGAATAAAAAGAAATGTAACACACATAAATGAAATTATGGTCTGAATGCAACCATACAATTTAAGCTCAAAACTCACAGGCTGTGTGTTCTCTAACTCAAGCATCATATATCATTTATCTATTGTATGCAGGTTTAGTTAAAAATTCCCATTATTCTCATAAAAAAAATTATTTAGGGTAGCTTTTAAAGTTTTGATGTTCCTCCTTGATAAAATGTTGTCAGCTTAACTACATCATGTAATGCTATATATAAGTTTTGTGGATTTAAATCTATTATGTTCAAGTTCCTAGCTTACTCTTTTTTATATTTGTCAATTTAAACTAAGCTATAACTAAGCTATCTTATGTAAAAAGGGTAAACTATACTAATTGATCCACTAATAAGTTAGAATTGCAAACTAAACTAAATAACTAAAATGAGCTAAATAACTAAAATATGAACAAAAAAAATGCAAAATGCAGAAAATAGAGTAAAATACACAAGTGGAAATGTATAAGTACTCAAAAAATAACAATAAAAGAAAAAGAGAAAAATACAGAAAAATATCCAAAATAAAAGAAAAAGTATGTAGTAGTTCACCAAAATAAACGCCAGAGATGGCGACCTCCCCACACTTAAAATGAAGCATCGTCCCCGATGCTCAATCAAGCCGGGTGTGAAGGGGTGTCATCACTGGTAGGGATGGTAAATGGGGTCTCTGTGGCGGTGGTGGGCTGAGAGTCTGGCTGCTGTAGAGGGGGGACTGACTGGATCGGGATCTCCGGATCTGCAGCCTCAAGCTGATGTGGGGCCTCCTGCTGTGGTGTAGCGTACTCTGTGCCTGCCTGCTGATGAGTCTCCGCTTGGGAATGAGGCTCCTCCTCGTGCTCATCCTTCTCTCCTCTGATGGCTCTGATGGTGTGTCGGGCTCGGAGGGGATGTCGGCGCCCTGTCTGATCATCAGCTTCAGATGGGAATAGTGTCGCCTGTTGCGGCTCTCCAATCTCTCATACCGGCGCCTGTTACGGCGCTCCATCTGATCAAGCTGGCGGAATAGACGGTGCACGAGGCGATAAACTGGCTCAGAGGCGGGTGGAGGTGCAGTGGTGGCAGCAGGGGCAGCTGGGGCAGCTGTGGATGAAGAGGGTCCAGCAGACGGAGGGGCTGTCTCATCAGTAGCAGTGACAGATGGTTGTCTGTAGCCCAAAGCAAGGAAGTTCCTGCTGTGAGGGATGATCTTCCTGCAATCCGCTGCTGGTGGTCGCTCATCGGCATCCTCCCAAGGTACATCAGCCTGACGGCCTAGCCATGTAACCAGATAAGGAAAGGGGAGGGTGCCTCGGACGTGGACACTGGCCATAAAATGCCGGATAAAACGAGGCAAGTACAGGTCCTTACCCTACAGCACACACCAGAGGAGGGTGATCATGGCAGCCAAGATCTCAGTCTCATGAGTACTCGGCATCACATAGTTGCTCAAGATCTGATGCCATAGCCAAGCCTCATCATTCAAGTACACTCTCTTGATCCCTCTAGGCATGGTGGTGTCCTGACCCATCTCCCAAGGAACAGCAGGGTCGAGAGCTATCCGTGCCTTCACAGCATCCCAATCAAACCTCATCTGGCCCATGTTCTCCTCAGCCTGTGCATAACCATCTGGCTGATCGGACTTGGCTGGGAGCTGGAGAATGGTCTCTATGGCCTCCTCAGTGACCAGAATTTGCTTTCCCCTCAGGTTCACTGCATCTAGGGTAGTAAGGTAGTAGTTGCAATAGAATTCTCGGACCCAAGATGCATTGACCTCTGTTAGTGGTCTCTCCAGAAAGAACCAGCCCCTTTGCTTGATTTGCTCAGTGGTGTATTGTTGGAGGGCTTCTGGAATCTTCAAGGTACGTTCCAGGTATAGATTTCTGGAGTTTGCAAAAGTCGGGTACTTCAGCTCACAGTACCGGTTTGCAAATTTTATAGGATCAGTCGAAGGGAGCAGCTGGTCAGCTTTTCCATGCTGTGTGAAGTTCTTCTCCCACCATGAGGAATCGTGCATTAGAGCAATGATGGACTGGGAGGAATCTCCTCTCTTGCGCTTGCCAGTAGCCTTGCCTTTGCCTTTCCTTTGTGAGGCAGACATCTTGAAAAATAGAAAACCTGGAAATGGATAAAATAGGAAAGCAAATAGGCAATATTAAACAAAGGAAACTCAAAGCGGTAAGGGAGAAATAGAATAAGGAAAATGAGTAATTGAAATGTGATTGAGTTAATGTTAAATGGAGAGAAAAAAATCAATATGCCATAGTGAGAAAGTGAGAGGAAGTGAAAGTAATCAGAAAAGAGATCAAGAGGGTTAGTATGGTAAAAAGAAATTAGTAAATTAAAATTAGTGAGTTAGGAAAGTAAGTGGCATAGAAAAAATTTCATATAACAAGGATTCACAGGTAAGAATAGAAGTACTCATAATCGAATAAGGAAAACAGGGTGATGCTGATTCGAATAGAAATAAAGAAATCAGAAATTGGAATCAGTGAATCACAAATGTAGGTTATGAACCAGGAAATCAAAGAGGATAAGAAAGTGGCCCTAGCATTCATGAAATGGTTTGGGGGAAGCAGAGTAAAACAGAGTTGCCAAACCAAAACAAGAATGAAAACAATTTTCAAAAAAAAAAAATTTGGGCAGCATTCCGGCTAAAATTGGATTGTCCCGGAAAATAAACAGCAATCATATCAGTTCATATGAATTAAAAAATCAAGCTGCAGTTACATAGATATAAAATAAACATAAAAACTCAATGTAAACAGCAGCAACATACAAGAAAGCAGCATATGAATCATGATTATAGCAGCAACAGATTTGCACATAAGATAAAACAGAGGTAAGAACAGTGCAAGTAAACACACCTAGATTCACTAACCACGGCCTAAGCTACCTAACAACCTAAAAATCCACTACAACATGCAAGTCTAGCTATCCTAATCATGAACATAAACGGAATAAAAAATACAGAAAAGTGACGAACGGAGAAAAAGGGTTGCGTGTTGCGGAACCTGGTAAGCGGAAGGGGTCGAACAGGGAAGAAGGTGGCTGAGGCGGCGTTCGGCGCGGTGGTGGTGCACGGCGTCGCGGTGGCGTTTGAGGGGGCAGTGGCGGAGGGAGGTATTAGGGTTAGTGAGAGAGGAAGAGGATAGGGGAAGGGAGGGCGGTGGTTGTTGCTGG
>NC_029794.2:25024502-25041451 GCF_000816755.2 Arachis ipaensis | reverse complement strand
CTCGTGGGTCGCGCGATCGCATGAGAGGGGGGGAAAGAGGGGTGACGCGATCGCGTGGGTCGCGTGATCGTGTCGCTAGAATTCGTGCTAAACGCACGACTCCAGCGCCGTTTCAGCGCAACTCTCTGTCTCCTTTTGGGGTGATATGCAATCCATGCGACGCGATCGCGTCGCTCACGCGGTCGCGTGGGATTGGTATTGGGTAAGTGGCGCGATCGCATGGGGCATGCGATCGCGTGGGCCAATTTGTGCGAAACGCACAAGAGCCGCACGATTCCAGCCCAACTTTCTGTTCGTTGGATCCTTACGCCGATATATATATCACGCGGTCGCGTGGGTCACGCGGTCGCATAGGTGGTGTTTTTCGCGATATGACGCGATCTCATGGGGCATGCGGTCGCGTCGTGCAACCCCTTTTTTTTTTAAACTGAAAAATGCAAGATGCAGTGATTAACATGAATGCTATGCATGATTCCAGGTTAATGTTAAAATAAAAAAAAAGGTAAATTGAAAACAAGAAACAAGAAATAGATTGAGAAAGAAGCGACCATACCATGGTGGGTTGTCTCCCACCTAGCACTTTTAGTTAAAGTCCTTAAGTTGGACATTGGAAGAGTATCCTGTTATGGTGGCTTATGTTTAAATTTGTCCAAAAATTTCCACCAGTGCTTGGAATGCCAATAGCCTCCGGGGTCCCAAACTAGGCATGTAAAGCTTCTGAGCAGCTTCAAACAGATATTCAGCCTCCCGGGATGACGAATGTCAGAATATAATCTATGATCCCAAGCTGTGTTTTTAGATCCGCCTCCGTTTTGATTTGTAAGTTTCCATTCGGGCGGGTTAAAAAGTAGAATCTCACCGTGGTGACCAAACGTTCTCCGTGATCCATGCAATTGAGCATGATACCAATCCGCGTACTTCGAGGTGAAGCGTGGAACCTTATTGAACCTGGTGCACCAGTTCTGAGCACAAGCCAATTCCTTTTTACTCTTAAAGCCGCAGAGAGCTCTAAGTTGTCCATCTGTTTTAAGCAAACCATATTCAAGTGAATAAGTAAAATTATAAGTTAAGGATTGTACCCACTTGAAGCTTGTATTAGGTCGTAATGGCCTTGGGATAGGTATTTTTGGTGGTTCTGCAAGTTCCATTTCCTTGTGCTCTTCTATGAATTCTTCCACTTCCTTGCAAAGATCTTCAATTGTATCTGTATCCTGGTCAAAGTCTTCTATGTCTTCCTCATCACTCGAGTCATAGATTGGAGTTTGAGAGAAATCTACCTCCGCATCATCTTCATATTCACTTGGAGAAAATTCTTCGATTTCAGAGAATTCACTTGCGGACCAAAGCGAGAGGGGTGAGAGTTCATAGTAGCAAATAAAGATAAAAAGGAAAAACAAAAATAAATAAACAAGCGAAAGAAAAAATATTTACAATAACCAATAATAAGGCACACGTTAGCAGTTCCCCGACAACGGCGCCATTTTGATGAGAGTAACTTTTGCGTGGTCTAGAAATTTGCGGATAAATCCTCGTTACAAGTATAGTTTCTAAACCTTCAAAAGTCCTTTCATACAAACATTTTGGGTGTCACAAGTAACAAACCCCTTAAAAATTGTTAACCGAGTATTCAAACCTCGGGTCGTCTTCTCAAGGAACTGCGAGGAAGTATGTTCTTATTATTGTTTATAAAGGTTGTAATCGGGGTTTAGAAGGTGAGAAGCAAGTAATTTAAATGACGAGTGAATTAAATGGCAATTAAAAATAAATAATAACTGTAAAACAACTTTTGGCAAGATAAGGGAAATTAGAGGTCCAACTTAGTTATCTCTCTCAACTAAAATGAAAGTTGAATCTAAACTCCACTTAGTCAACCTTTACCAGGGCAAAGGAAAGTCAAGGGGCTAATTAAATTGACTTTTGAATCCTAATTATTTCCTAAGAAAAGGTTGTGATTATTTAAGTTCAGCTCAATTAGCAAGATAACGATTATCAATTACGTTGAGTTTAATAACTGTTGAGTTACTGAATTCTTAACCAGGACCAAAAGGGAAAAAAGTAAAATTGCTGAAATAATAAAAACGTCCTTAGATGGGAAGCAATGATAACTTAAATCAAAGAGAACAATCATAAACTGAAAATACCTCAAATATCATTAATTCAAATAACTGTCTGTAACATGAAAGAATTCATAGATCCAATTATAAAGGTAAATAGCCAACTCAGATACTGAAATAAATAAATAGAGTAAAAGGGAAGTTTAAAACAAAGAAATATAAAACCTGGATTGAGAGTCACTCTTAAAACAAGAAGAAATCCTAAATCCTAAAAGAGAGAGAGGAGAAGATCTCCCTCTCAACCAAATCTAAATCATTGAAAACTAAAATTATGCGAGCTCTCCCTGAATGGATGCATTCCCACACTTTATAAGCTCTGGTCTATGCTGTCTGTACTTTGATCTGGGCCAAAAAGGGCTTCAGAATTCGCTGGGGGCATATTCTGTAAATTCTGATACGTGGCCTTTGTCACGCGTCCGCGTGGGTCACGCGGTCGCGTCATCTGGAACTTTTCCTTTCCACGCGGTCGCGTCGGTCACGCGTCCACGTCGTGGGTGTTCTACTCAAGGCGCGCGGTTGCGTCAGTCATGCGGCCGCGTCGCTGCTTCTTTGCTTCTGGCACGTGATCGCGTCGTCCATGCGATCGCGTGGATACCAGTTTCCTTAAAGCTCCGTTTTGCCTTCTCCTTCCATTTTTGTATGTTTCCTTTTTCATCCTTTAAGTCATTCAGCCTTAGGAAACCTGAAGCTACTCAACACACTAATCACGGCATCGAATGGAAATAAAGGTAATTAAAATAATTAATTTTTTTAAAGCTTAGGAAACATGTTTTTCACAATATGACATAATAAGGAAGGGAAAGTAAAACCATGCAATTAATGTGAATAAGTAGGTGAAGAGTTGAATAAATCATTCCAATTAAGCACAAAAGAACTCATGAAATATGGGTTTATCACTCGGCGTTCATCGTTCGCGTTCAATCGCCGTTCACCGTTCGAGTTCGCGTGCGTCTGGAAGCCACGTTGCTCTGCTTCAAACTCTGCGACCAACCCGCGCGCTCCACACAGCCTTCAAACTGCTCTCTTTTGTCCCCACCGTGAGTTCCCTAAACCCGCCACCAGACAATACACTCGCACAACACCAATACTCTTCTTCAAACTCTGCAACCTATGATTTATATTACAGTAAGTACTTATTTTATTTGGTATTGGTTTGGATGTTTTGGTAGACTAAATTAAAGTTACAAAAGTTATGTTCTCTTCTCTATCACGATGAAATCAAGCTTTGAATTTTCTTATTTCGTTTTAATTTTACCGCACTCAACATGTTTGATGAATTGCTTTAACCATATTTCTAGTTGGTTTTATACTTTCTAGCTTTTAGAAACTTATTAAGTTGATTGCATGTGAAATTAGAATAATTGGATCATAGTAATTAGGAAATTTTAGCTGTACAAATAGCATCTTTGCAGAAAACATGTTAGCATGATGATTGCACTTGCATTAGTGTTCTTCTGGTAAATGTTTAAACTGTTATTGTGAACTTCTTAATTTGCTAATTGTTCTTGTGTTCTTGTGTTACCTTTTTTTGTGGTGATTTTCTGTTATTGAATTTCTTAAGTTGATTTGCTAAATTGTTGGGCTGCTGTTATCCTAATTTGTCAAATTGTTCGGTTGCTGCGACTTCATTTGTTGGATTTTCTATTTAGGTCTTGTTCTTGTTTATTTGCTAACTTGTTGCTGTATATTTATTGTTTATTTGCTGGATATTGGTGATCATTGTATTTGAGATTGTTTACTATGAAAGTTAGATGTGGTGTTGAAGTCCATGATTAGTGCATCCCTTTGATTTAAATTCTAATTTTGTTAGGACTTAATGGGTTGCATTGGTTAAACACTAATAAATATTTTATGTATGCGTTTTGATTTTTTAATGAAATATGATATGACTATGATAAGGGTTTTATGGGCAATTAGGAGGTACATTGTTAGTGAGTGAGAACTATGGTAATATGTATGCGAAATGATAATTGAGCTCATCAAGCATTCATTCATTGTTAAATTCAATGACATGAAACCCAGTACATAGTCTGAGTTCCTTGAAAACCTCTGTAAACAGGTTTTTTCATCTGATTTTATGTGAATATCATCCATGCACTAGTTTTGGTTGTTTATTCTGATTAAAAAGGCATTAAACAACTGGTTGTGCATGGTTAATTTGCATATGTTTCTCCCTGTGTTCCCGCATGTTGCTGAATTGGTAATCAATAAATTCGCCTTTTTGCTGTAAATCGGTACTTTACTAGGATTTGTTAAATTTATTGCTGTAACTTGCACTTGTTGCTGAATTTATTGCTTCTCAGTCACAGAATCAGAACAGAATGCTCAGTCAGTGCTTGAATACTTGGCTTTGCTCACTGATTGTATTTGATGATAAATTTTAAGTTGATAACTTTTAAAATTTACATTTGCACTGCCCATGTTACTGATTCACTGTTCTTTCAGTTCTTTTTGTTGTTGTTAATCATCATGATGAGGTTTGTTAAAATTTGAACTGCCTATATTACTGAGTGTTCCTTCAGTGCTTTTGCTTGTTGTTACTCATTATGGTGAACTTTGTTAAAATTTGCATTGCCTATGTTACTGATTCACGGCTTCATGCCTCTCGTAATTATCAATGGCATGAACTTCGAACCAAAGCCCCAACTCTTTGTAAAAAATTGTAATGAAAGCTTATTAGGACTTTTTCTTCTACTTAAGGTATGAATCAGAATGATGTGGCCAAGTTGTGAATACACTAGTGTCAACGGACCATAATATGTATTGAATTTGTAACATCAGAAGGGTGTAATAATAACAATAATGGAGTCATGTTACTTGAATATTGAGGTTTAACATTTAAACTCTCAGCTTCTCAGCCCTGTTTGATTCTTCATCTCAGTCAATTGAATCGAATCAACCATGCTTTCTTTTTATTTTTCTCTTAGTTGATTCTTAATTTTTCTAATGTATGTAGCTTTCTGAACCAGGTGGATCAGATTATGTAGTTTTCTTTATTTGGGATATTTTTGGAGATGCATTAGAAGAGCTATTTTATTATTATGTTTGGTATAATAATATTCACATGTTCTGTATGCTTGTGATTGTTTCGGTGTTGATGGTGGCCCTCTTATCCAACTGCTCTTATTCTGTAGTATGCTTAATTTTATAAGTATTAAGATTAAACAGATATTTTGTGTTGTATTTTGCTATAACTGAACCCTAAAGAGTTGGTAGAGGATTTGAAGAAACTTGTATTTGTATAGTATTCATTTATGTGTGTATTCTAGCCTGAGTTTTGCGCTGTTGATGCTTGTGGTTACTAATTCTGAAATTTTAAAGTTGTGCTTGATTTTTGGTTCTGAATATCTTATCTTCTGTGACTAGGAAATAGAAATAATTTTTTTTGGTTAATTACTTAATCTTGCTCATAATTTTTGTTAGCTGTATTTTGAATTTTGTTTGCTGCGACTTAGAATCATTTTGTTTGAAATAAAAAATCCCAAGCCTTAGAGGGTAGAGAAGGAAGAAGAGGAATTGGTTGAGAGATACATTGAATCAATCAAAATGAGATGATTCTATTATGACATGAGGTGAAAGCCAAGTGAATTTCAATGAGAAAGGAAATTACTATTATAAACTAACTAACAAAAGTTGTTAGCATGTACTCCTTCTTACTAACCTCTAGCTATAACTAAGCTAATTATAACTAATTTGTGCTGACCCATTACTAACTATAATTAAGAAAGTCCTTACTAAGATATATACATACCGTAACTCCTATCATTATCTCTAATTTTCTTATTTTTTAAGCTGTTTCTTTTTTCTTTGATCTTCATCATCTCTAAATTATGCTTTCTAGAAAACTGCTGTTGCTGTGCTGATTTGACCTTGATCACTAATGCTAAGTTTGTCTCTGAAGTGTAGAAAGTTTTATGAGTGTATAACCTTTGTGAAAATATCATCCACTTGCACAGTTTTTGAGATTTGGTATATTCCGATTTCTTTGTTATTTACATGATTTCTAAAAAAATACAAGTATGTCTTAAAATATTTAGACTTATAATGTAAAATAGGATTGACAGCTAATAATACTGCACTGAAGTTATCACAGTATATCATTGGAACTTCTATTAAAGAGATATTTAACTCATCATAGTTTTTAATCAGATCAATTTTTCTACTATATCTACTATACTCCTATAGTATCCTTTTATACTTGTCCTAGTCACAGTCGTTAACTTGTTGATGCCTAAGACACCAATTTTGAATCAAGAAATACACATTATTCAATAATAGACTTTTTATCATTAAGATCCTTAACCTAAGTTGTTCATGATTTTTAGTTCTGCATGTCTTATTTTCTGTGACTGGGGAATAGGAATCATGTATTGTGATTAACTACTTAACTTTGTTCATGATCTACGTTAGATGGAATTTGAATTCCGTTTGCTGTGACTTGGAATCATTTTGTAGTATTTATATTGGTTTATTCTAGCCTGAGTTTTGTGCTGTTCATTGTTTGCTTGATGTCCTTTAATTTTGTTCTGAACTGAGTTAATTGGAATTGAAGTATGTAATTGGCATAAGAGTAGATTTAATTTTGATCAGATACACCTTCGATGTTGTTGTGTTATTTTTCCGAACTTTTCATGTTATAGTTGCTGATGTCGTGTTGTTGTTGGTGTTTTCTTTTGTTTTTTTATTTTATCTTGTTGCAATTAATTAGTGACAGAAAGAGTAAGCGTTGTGTACCAAATATTAAAAGATGATTATGTGGAATTATGGAAAGCATTTGTCAGCGAGTTGCTGTATAGAAAAACGAAAAGTTGGTAAGCAACGGTTGCTTTGTTGAATTGGGTCCCTGCGCAAGTAGATGGAATTTGACTTCAAATCTGTGAAATTAATATAATCCACTTATAGTAATTATAATCTTTTCTTGTTGTTATAGTTATCTTTTACTTGAGCTCACAACTATAACATGTTTTGGGTAGACGTTTCTGTTTCTGAAACGGGAAAATCCTTGGTTTTTCAGCTGCTGCCTCTGCATTTTATATTGACTTTAACCTGTTTTTTTTTGCTTTTTTTTTTCTAATGTATGTGTTTTTTTCTGTGCAGGGGTTTACCTTCATGACCCCACTGCATTTCTTGCAGCTGTTGATCCTACTCTTGTAACCTGGTTGGAGGGTAGTGTTAGATATCAAACCAGTGGCATTACACGAGGTCTTACAATACTGTACAACAAACAGAAAAGGTGTTGTTATGCTGGTTTGAAATTTATCTTAAACTATTTGCATTTTGATAAAAGAGATGTCTTGGAGCAATGGTTGAGTTATCTTTGTATGACCTTAAGGTCACGAGATTAATTCGTGTAATTGGTCATGGATGCATTTATTATGTTAGACTGTATAAATTACATCCTCTAGGAATGGTGCTTTTGCACGTGGTTTTTTTTTCTTTAATTTTTGCAGTTTAATCCAGTATATATGAATTCGTTACTTGATATAGAGTAAACTTTGTAATTAAATATTTTTATAAGAGGACTGGATATATAATTTCTGTAAGCATTAAAAAAGTTAAGTTATATTTTTTTATTATTTTGCAGAAACTCAATGCACCTCAGCCCCATTCCTCTCTGAAATTGAAAGAAAAAGGCAAATCAAGCTCTACCCACCCATTTACCCAGCCCCACTGCCCGCAGCACTGCAGCCACACTAACCACCGCAGCCACCTCAATTTTGGTGAGAATGTCATTCTATTTCATACAGACCATTACAAATGAAATTCTAAAGTGATGAAATCATTGATGCTCATTTTTTAAAAAAATTAATCTAAATATATGTTGTTATGCTTAGATCTTTAAGATACAAAGAAGATAGTCAACCAAATGAGGGACATAAAAGTAAATACAATTAGATGGATTGTATTAAAAACTTTTAGTTCCTTAAAAGGTGTTGCTGTATTTTATTTGAATTAGTGGTAATTTTTGTAGTCTACATATCTGTGAAATGTTAATTGTGTCGTGATGTGTTTGTTTATTTTTTATAAATTGGAGGTGTATCTTCGTTTTTGGGAGATGAATCCGTCGGATGGCGATTTTTTCGGATCAGACTCCGATGTTGGGTTCCCTAGTGGAGACGATCTAGAATTTTTAGACGACGATTCAGAGGCTGATGAAGATAGACCTCAAGATAAGAGAATAGCAAAGCTGTCACAAGAATATATCATGCAACTTCAGTTTACAGATGAGGAAGCTGTCTATCGATTCTATAAGACTTATGCAATGATGCACGGTTTCGCTGTGAGGTTGGATGAAGTCAGACGCGATAGTGATGGTTCCGTAATTATGCGCCAAATTGTTTGCAATCGGGCGGGCTCAAGAAAGGAAGAGGTTGAAAAGGACGAAAGAATCAGGGACCACCGACCCCTAACTCGAAGTTGTTGCCCGGCTAGAATTCATGCAAGACTAGATACAAAAATTCAGCAATGGAAGGTTGTTTCGTTCTACGAAGAGTACTCTCATGAATTAGTTGCTCCACTCGACGTTAGCATGATGCCTGAGTATCGCACATTCAGTGTCTCGGATAAAGCTCAGGCAAAGAATTTGCACGACATAGGCATCAGGACCTGTCACATCTTGGGATACTTGGCTGCTCAAAAAGGTGGATATGCAAACTTGCCATTCAACCAAAAAAACATGTACAACCTCATTACTCAATATAGGAAGGAAAAGGTGAAGGGTGGTGATGCAAATGCTGCAATAAGCTATCTGAGAGGTAAAGCTGGGAACGATTCTTATTTCTTTGGCAAGTACACATTAAGTAATGAAAATCGATTGGAAAATTTATTCTGGGCTTATGGGACTAGCCGCATTGATTATGAGTGCTTTGGGGATGTATTGACATTTGATTCGACTTACAATAGGAATGTCTACAATAAACCACTTGTTATATTTTCTGGTAGCAATCATCATGGGCAGACCGTCGTATTCGGTTGTGGTCTTCTTGTTAATGAGGATATTGGTTCATAGAAGTGGCTCTTGGAAACTTTTTTGGAAGCAATGGGGAGTAAACACCCTACGGCAGTTGTCACCGACGGAGATCTTTCAATGAGAGAAGCAATTAAACAGGTCTTTCCTTCTGCAACACATCGACTATGTGCATGGCACTTACATAGGAATGCATGTGAGAAGGTTAAGAACAGTGGATTTCTAATGGACTTCAAGCAATTGATTTATGCCAATGTGAGTGTTGAAGAGTTTGAGGTCAGGTGGGAAGACATGGTGGCCAGGTATAACTTATCAAGCAACTCTTGGGTCGTCCAAACCTATGAGATGAGGAATCTATGGGCTCTTGCATATTTGAGGGACCAATTTTTTGGGCGAATCAGGACAACATCCCAGTGTGAAGGGATTAACTCTCTAATAAAAGCATATGTGAGAAAGAAAGATACCCTTCTTGAATTCATCAATAACATGGAGACCGTGGTTAGCCATTACAGGAACAATGAAAGAGTCGCAGAGTTCAATAGTAAATATACCGCTCCAGTACTTGTGACTTCTTTGCCGACACTTGAAGATTTTGCTGCAAAGACTCACTCGTAACATGTTCCAGGAGGTCAGGAAGGAAATTGAGGGTGCTTGTGCAATGAATACAGAGTTGGTAATTCAGGATGGTGAAAAACTATACTTCAAGTGTAACATTTTTGGAGTGCCAGAGATTCATCATGTGGTTGAGTTTGACAGAGTTCGGGGGATTCTCCGTTGCGAGTGTCTGTGGTTCAAAAATAGAGGAATTCCCTGCATGCATATATTCACCTGCCTAAAGCACCAACACATTGAAGTTATTCTAGAAAGCTTAGTGTGCAAGCGTTGGACGAAGAATGCGAAGAGTGACTTCATGAAGTCAAACGTCGATGATCCAAGTGATTCTGATAAGGTACTAAAGTGTCGTTTGGGTGTGTTGGGTGTTGAGTGTTCTAGGTTGATGGATTTGGCCTGTAAGAATTCAAGTGATTTTGTCGAAGCAATGAATAGTGTTGTCGACACAATTACAAAACTCCAAAAGTGAGGTGAAAATCCACGTAACGCTAACTTAGACGATGACTGTGTTGGTGACCCATTGGTGGTGAAGAGTAAGGGAGCTCCCAAGAAAAACTCAAAATTCAAGCAACAGAGAAAGTGTTCAAACTGCGGTGTGACAGGGCACTACAACAAAAGTTGTCCTAATGCTCCTGGTAGAATCCCAAAGGAGCCAGTAGACGATGATATAGAAACGAATATCAGCAGCATCCTCCCTAAGGTATCTCATACTATAACTATGTCTAGACATTTGTTGTATGCTAATCTGTCATATTGTGTTATGGATTTATAAGCTATGTTACTCTCATGCATTTGTAATGGACTGTGGTGTTTGCTTTGTGATCAGCACAAAAGACATGACAGTGTGAAAAATCAGCATAAGATGGAAAAAGATAGGAACATTGGTGGTGGAACAGCACCAACCTCAGCAGCTAAGTCGGCTTTTATTGATCAAGTGAAAACATCAAGTCTTGGTCCCAATATCCCGGTTTGTGCGTCTACAAGTAACGAAGAGTCCGGGATGGGTTCCATACCAGCTGGGTCTTCTGTTGTGGCCCCTGAAACTGGAATGGCAGCTTGAAGATGATTCAGATTTTTGGATGATTGGTTATTTCGTTCCATTTACTAATTACCTTTTATTGATGATTGTATAGTTTGCATTCATTGATTGAATTGACATTTATTGAACTAGGAAGATTACGTCATTTTGCTCATTTACTATTAAATTTGTAGAAATTGCTTTTCGACTTATTCTATCAATAAACGAATTTGAGCTTAATGCTAGTTCATTTGAAGTGTCCCCATGTACTGTAGTAAGTAATTACGTATACGGATGTTAACCACCAAATTATAACTACGAACGCTAACTCGTGTCTTCTATTTACTACCGTGTCTTTCCCCCTTGCCTTTGCTGCGTTTTTTATTTCTATAATTATATTTCTCTTTAAAAAAGATATTCATGTTCAGAATGACTATGTTAGTTTTAAAAAAGAGTTGAATGCAGGCCAAGGTAGCTACTGAGGAGTTAATCATTGTTTCAGATAATTTGTGGGAGAGATGCAAGATTCTGTTTACCCCAACTGTAGTTAAGGGATATCCATTCTACCTATATTGACAACTCACATTTGTATTTATATTATCTTAACAGGTGGATACCTTCTTCTCAGCAATACAGGGCTTCTTGGTATTGTTTGCTTATGCCTCTCTTGGTGAGCATTAACATCTATCTTACTTTTGCCTTCCTCTGATGGTATGGTAAACTGTGGTCTTGGCCATGCTTTTGAGAACCATTCTATATTGTTATGTTTGGCTAGAAGATAGTTGATCTGATCAACTGCTTGGTTTTTTTTGTGGCTTGCAAAACCTGACTACTGAATAAAGAAAAAGTGATTTTGTATGAGTTCTATTTTTTATACAAATGAAATAGCTAAAAGCTGACTTCTCCCTAGAGATACTCTTTATCAGCTTCTAAAGATGAAGAATCTGAATTTTTTATTTTTTTGTTTTCTGTTTTTGGGGGATATTCTGACAATTCATATTAAAATTATTTGTCCCTGCACCGCAGTTTTTGAAAAGCATAAAAACCAGAGGCTTTGATTTATGGAATGACAAATTCAAATTTGAAGGGTTGTAACTCGGAACCTCCGATTTGAGGTTTTTCTTTTTTCTTTATTTATAAGGCTGGAAAATTGCCGGGTTAGTGTTGAGGTTTTAAAATATAAAATAATTAAGAAGCTCATATGGTCTAATTTGTTTCTAACCGTTTTACAAATTTCACACCCCAACATAACACATAATGAGCCAATAACAACCTATAAGTATAACACCAATGTTTCCTCAATATGTAAATTTAAAAGTGGAAAAGGATAGTATATAAGTAGTAACAAAGGAATACAGGATGAAAATACATACTTTTTGCTATATGACAATCATATAATGTTACAAAATGGCAATTTGGCAACCAAAATAATCAGCAAACCTCAGCTGATCAACACACTGAACAATCATTTTATTGGTTTTTTTCCTTTTTCCAACTGAAAAATTCAGGTCACCTCACTACCTTGCCAATAAATGAAATCATATACTGCTATTACAACCGAAAAGAATGACAAACTTACACCATAATACCCTAATAAAAGATTTAAAAATTATACATATAACAATGCCTTCTAGAATGACATCCCAACTTCATTCAAAATTGACATGGAAATGAAAACATGATCCAATCTCAGCAACCATCAATGAGCTATTCAAAGCAGCATGGAGGGGGAGAAAATAAAAAAGAATATGAAAAAAATCCCTACAATCAAAGAGATACAATGTCATCATTGACATTATATAAATACAACTTAACTGAAAGGATTAGAAGAAAATAAAATATTGAATTATATGCACTAACATGCAATCCAACAGCAGTAACAAAGTCTTATTCTACTAGGCGAGGTCAGTTACGTCATGGAATCTGACAATGACCAAAAATCAAATCGTCATGAAGAATTATGTCATTTCAGAAGCCAATCCTATTTTGCACATAACTATGCGATGCAATCCCTGGTTTCTGCTTTACTCTTTCTGTTTGTGATTGATATTCTCTTATAATTTTCAACTAGGTAAATGCCCGCGCAATGCGCGAATTGTTGTACCAAATATATAGCATTTAACTTTATATATATTTGTAAAGAACAAAGACACATATTTTAATTATTCATAATTTTAAAAAATCTAGTAAATAAAAAATGTAATGCTGATTTCAATTCAACAAATTATTTTAAAAAATTCTTATGTAATGTATCTTTTAAAAACGAATTTTATATAATATTTTGCAATGTCAATTTTAAAAAAATAACAAATTACAGTAACCAATTTATATTAAAACTAATCCAATTTTACGAAAAATAATGGATAATTTTATGATTCAAATCAATAAATTTATTTGTAAAAACTACAAAAGTTATACCTTTTTCTTTATATAAAATTATTAGAATTAGTGCACAAAAAACATAAATATATTTTTGGCTTCCTGTTTTATTAATGCTTTATATATATTTAGTTAAAATATATCAATCATGTAAATTCTCAATTAAGTCGGGTCCTGTATTAAAGTTTGACGTATACGAGGCCATGAAATCCCTCAAAATGTTTTCATGTCGAAATGATGGAACATCAAATTGCCACCCATCATACATCTCATTCCATGCTTGCACCATCTCGTCAATTTTGAACCCTGTGATTATTAAAATTTAATAATGTGTTCTTAGTGCCCTGAAATAATTGAGACTCAAAATGGATGTGAGTCTTAAACATGATGGCTAATATTTTTTCCTTCACATACCTCCAAGTGCTGTTGTATTAGAACTGTGATTTTTTATCATGACGCCAATGTCGGACGAAGAATCTCTAGCTAGTTCTAACTTTTCAACTGCAACCTCCAAGCATTCCTCCTATGTGGGTAGGCCTAGCTTATATTCCACAACAGAGCGCTCATACAACAACGTTCCCCCTAAAAGATATACCTGTAACCTCATCTTTGAAGCCTGCTCTTCGGCTTCCTCTGGAGAAACATACCGGAAAAGATTATGCAAATCCATTTTCTCTAACTGGAGTTGTCGAATTTGGATAATCCATTCAAACACTGCTTCTCAATCCCTTCCCACATCAACATGCCTTTCTCCATGCTATCCTCTGCCTTGTTATAGTACTGCAAAACCTCTTCAGAAGCACCAATGTCCAGGTCCTTATTGGTTGCCACCGAATAACACCAATGAAGCTTTGCTTGCTCAAACTGCTGATACCCAAGTGTAAGAAGTCGTTCATAGAAGTCGGGTTTGATTCTCACGGCCTCTTCGTATCTCGTTTCTGCTCTTGTGTACTCAGTTTGAGCCCAGTCATATGCAGACTTGATACTCTCCAAAGACTCTCTTGATCCATCCTCTGCAAAGGATACACGCTTCCTCGCCCTAGACATGTGAACATTCCCCCAATTAAACAATGCCGAAGCTGCCATTTCTTGAAATTTATCAGCTGCAATTTCAAACAGTTCTTGAGCATCATCATCCAATGCAGTATCCTCCATTGCTTCGGAATATAGCTTCATTCCAACCTTGTGAATATATAGATATGCATCAGAGTCAAATCCAACAGGGTTCTTGAACAGCCTTGCAAACTGGACAAGCCAGTCCTCCATAGTAATCACCCGGTTTGCTACCGGTTTGGCTCTTTGCCTAGCTACATTCTCTATATCCTCACCTGATTTGCTAACATAAGTTGGCACCCCACGTCTGATGAGAGAACTTTTGCGTGGTCTAGAAAATTGCGGATAAATCCTCGTTGCAAGTATAGTTTCTAAACTTTCAAAAGTCCCTTCATACAAACGTTTTGGGTGTCACAAGTAACAAACCCCTTTAGAAATTGTTAACCAAGTATTCAAACCTCGGGTCGTCTTCTCAAGGAACTGCGAGGAAGTATGTTCTTATTATTGGTTATAAAGGTTGTAATCGGGGTTTAGAAGGTGAGAAGCAAGTAATTTAAATGACAAGTGAATTAAATGGCAAAAAAATAAATAATAACTGTAAAGCAACCTTTAGTAAGGTAGAGAAATTAGAGGTCCAACTTAGTTATCTCTCTCAACAATAATGAAAGTTGAATCTAAACCCCACTTGGTCAACCTTTACCAGGGCAAAGAAAAGTCAAGGGACTAATTAAATTGACTTTTGAATCCTAATTATTTCCTCAGAAAAGGTTGGGATTATTCAAGTTCAGCTCAATTAGCAAGATCACGATTATCAATTATGTTGAGTTTAATAACTGTTGAGTTACTAAATTCTTAACCAGAACCAAAAGGGGAAAAAGTAAAATTGCTGGAATAATAAAGAGGTCCTTAGATGGGAAGCAATGGTAACTTAAATCAAAGAGAACAATCATAAACTGAAAATACCTCAATTATCATTAATTCAATTAACAGTCTATAACATGAGAGAATTCATAAATCAAATTATAATAATCAATTCAAATGTTGGAATAAATAAATAGAAGTAATGCTAAAAGAACATTAAACCTGGGATCCAGAGTTACTCTTAAAACAAGAAGAAATCCTAAATCCTAAAGGAGAGAGAGAGAAGATCTCCCTCTCAACTAAATTTAAATCATTGAAAGGTAAAAATATGCAAGCTCTCTTTGAATGGAAGCATTCCCACACTTTATAACCTCTGGGCTAAGCTGTCTGTACTTAGATCTGGGCCAAAAAGGGCTTCAGAATTCACTGGGGGCGTATTCTGTAATTTCTGGTGCGTGGCCTCTGTCACTCGTCCGCGTGGGTCACGCGGTTGCGTCATTCAGAGCTTTTCCTTGCCACGCGGTCACGTCAGTCATGCGACCACGTCATATGCGTTCTGCTTAAGGCGCGCGGTCGCGTCAGTCATGCGGCCGCGTCGCTGCTGATTCGTGCTTGGCACGGGATCGCGTCATCCATGCGATCACGTGGATACCAGTTTCTTTAAAGCTCCGTTTTGCTTTCTCCTTCCATTGTTGTATGTTTCCTTTTCCATCCTTTAAGTCATTCTGCCTTAGAAAATCTGAAACTACTCAACACACTAATCACGGCATCGAATGGAAATAAAGGTAATTAAATTAATCAATTTTAAAGGTTAGGAAACATGTTTTTCACAATATGACATAATAAGGAAGGGAAAGTAAAACCATGCAATTAATGTGAATAAGTAGGTGAAGAGTTGGATAAATCACTCGCAAATGAGATGGGAAAGAAAACTTTGTACAAACTTGCAAAACAATTAGTAATTTAAGTACAGATATATGTTGATGAGTTATAGAACCCTTACTGGATTTTGTGTTTACTCTCTAGTCACTCAGTGTTTATTGGGTTTATTCACTCTATTTCTCTTTTTATTCTTAATTTCTATAGCTTTGTTCTTCATCTAACCAATCAACAATTATAGAATATAGTCATACCAAAACTCATGAGGTCTTTAATTAAGGTTGTAATGGGGTCAAGGCAAAGGGTAAGGATATATGTATAAGGTTAAGTGAGCTAATAAGTGAATCCTTAATTAGACTAAGATCTCACCTAACATACATATTTAGTAAAATAAAATTTCTGTACCTATTTTCCCATATTTCCCACTTATTGTTACATGCTCATGTTTCACTTTTTATTTTATTTTTTTTATTTCATGTGCATTGTTTTCATTGGGGAATTTCCTTTTTGTATTCCCTCTTATTTAGATGCTGAAAAATAACTTTTTTTTAATGCACATGATAATTAAATCACTTAGATTTTCTCATGAGCATGCTTCCCAAATTTATTTTTATTTCTCTTTTTTTTTTTTAACTTTCCTACCTTTTTGTTTCTATCACTCATGTTCCCAAAAGGTTTCCCACATTTAACTCTATTCATGATTTTCTATCTTAAGCTAACCAAGGATTCACTTGGGATTTTCTTTTGTTTTTATGCTTAAGGCTAGTAATTTGGCTAAATAGAATAAAGGGGTTTTAATAGGCTCAAGGGGGTTAACAAGGGTGATGTAGAAGGCAGGCTAATTTGGGGTGAGTGAGCTAAAATCAATTGATGGCCTCAATCATTCTCTTGGTATGTATCTATTCTATATTCTATAATTGGACATATAGATTAAAGCAAAGGAAAGAACATCAGAATAAAAAGAAATGTAACACACAAAAATGAAATTATGGTTTGAATGCAACCATACAATTTAAGCTCAAGACTCACAGGCTGTGTGTTCTCTAACTCAAGCATCATATATTAA
>NC_029794.2:25015971-25024194 GCF_000816755.2 Arachis ipaensis | reverse complement strand
ACAGAAAAATATCCAAAATAAAAGAAAAAGTATGTAGTAGTTCACCAAAATAAACGCCAGAGATGGCGACCTCCCCACACTTAAAATAAAGCATCGTCCTCGATGCTCAATCAAGCCGGGTGTGAAGGAGTGTCATCACTGGTAGGGATAGCGGCTGGGGTCTCTGTGGCGATGGTGGGCTGAGAGTCTGGCTGCTGTAGAGGGGGGACTGACTGGATCGGGATCTCCGGATCTGCAGTCTCTATCTGGGGCATAACCTTCTGATGCGAGGCAGCCTGCTCTGTGGCTGCCTGCTGATGAGTCTCCGCCTGGGAATGAGTCTCCTCCTCGTGCTCATCCTCCTCCTCCTCTGATGGCTTTGAAGGGGTTTCGGGCTCGGAGGGGATGTCGGCGCCCTGTCTGATCATCAGCTTTAGGTGGGAATAGCGACGCCTGCTGCGGCGCTCCAATCTCTCATACCGGCGCCTGTTACGGCGCTCCATCTGATCAAGCTGGCGGAATAGACGGTGCATGAGGCGATAAACCGGCTCAAAGGCGGGTGGAGGTGCAGTGGTGGCAGCAGGGGCAGCTGGGGCAGCTGTGGATAAAGAGGGTCCAGCAGACGGAGGGGCTGTCTCATCAGGAGCAGTGATAGGTGGTGGTCTGTAGCCCAAGGCAAGGAAGTTCCTGCTGTGCGGGATGATCTTCCTGCAGTCCGCTGCTGGTGGTCGCTCATCGGCATCCTCCCAAGGCACATCAGCCTGACGGCCTAGCCGTGTAACCAGATAAGGAAAGGGGAGGGTGCCTAGAACGTGGGCCCTGGCCATATAATGCCGGATAAAACGAGGCAAGTACAGGTCTTTACCCTCCAGAACACACCAGAGGAGGGTGATCATGGAAACCGGGATCTCAGTCTCATGAGTACTCGGCATCACATAATTGCTCAAGATCTGATGCCATAGCCGAGCCTCATCATTTAAGTACACTCTCTTGATCCTTCGAGGCATAGTGGTGTTCTGACCCATCTCCCAAGGAACAGTAGGGTCGAGAGCAATCCGTGCCTTCACAGCATCCCAATCAAACTGCATCTGGCCCATGTCCTCCTCAGCCTGTGCATAATCATCTGGCTGATCGGACTTGGCTGGAAGCTGGAGAATGGTCTCTATGGCCTCCTCAGTGACCAGAATTTGCTTTCCCCTCAGGTTTACTGCATCAAGGGTAGTAAGGTAGTAGTTGCAATAGAATTCCCTGACCCAAGATGTATTGACCTCTGTCAGTGATCTCTCCAGAAAGAGCCAACCCCTTTGCTTGATTTGCTCAATAGTGTATTGCTGGAGGGCTTCTGGAATCTTCAAGGTACGTTCCAGGTATAGATTTCTGGAGTCTGCAAAAGTCGGGTACTTCAGCTCACAGTACCGGTTTGCAAATTTTATAAGATCAGTCGAAGGGAGCAGCTGGTCAGCTTTTTCTTGCTGTGTGAAGTTCTTCTCCCGCCATGATGAATCGTGCATTAGAGCAATGATGGACTGGGAGGAATCTCCTCTCTTGCGCTTGCCGGTGGCCTTGCCTTTGCCTTTCCTTTGTGAGGCAGACATCCTGAAAAATAGAAAACCAGGAATGGATAAAAAAATATAGGAAAGCAAATAGGCAATTAAACAAAGGAAACTCAAAGCGGTAAGGGAAAAATAAAATAAGGAAAATGAGTAATTGGAATGGGATTGAATTAATGTTAAATGGAAAGAAAATAAACAATATGCCATGGTTAGAAAGTTAGAGGAAAGTGAAAATAATCAGAAAAGGGATCAAAAGGGTTAGAATGGTTAAGATTTGAAAAAGAAATTAGTAAATTAAAATCAGTGAGTTAGGAAAGTAAGTGGCATAGAAAAAAATTCCATATAACAAGGATTCACAGGTAAGAATATAAGTACTCATAATCGAATAAAGAAAACAGGGTGATGCTGATTCAAATAGAAATAAAGAAATCAGAAATTGGAATCAGTGAATCACAAATGCATGTTAAGAACCAGGAAATCAAAAGAGGAAAAGAAAGTGGCCCTAGCATTCATGAAATGGTTTGGGGAAAGCAGAATAAAATAGAGTTGCCAAACCAAAACAAGAATGAAAACAATTTTTAAAAAAATTTGGGCAGCACTCCGGCTAAAAATGGATTGTCCCGGAAAATAAACAGCAATCAGATCAGTTCATATGAATTAAAAGAAAGCAAGCTGCATGTACATAGATATAAAATAAACATAAAAACTCAATGTAAACAACAGCAACATACAAGAAAGCAGCATATGAAACATGATTATAGCAGCAACAGATTTGCACATAGGATAAAACAGAAGTAAGAACAGTGCAAGTAAACAGACCTAGATCCACTAACCACAGCCTAAGCTACCTAACAACCAAAAAATCCACTACAACATGCAAGTCTAGCTATCCTAATCATGAACATAAATGGAATAAAAAAGTGACAAACAGATAAAAAAGGTTGCGTGTTGCGGAACCTGGTAAGGCGATCGCATGAGAGGGGGGAAAGAAGGGTGACGCGATTGCATGGGTCGCGCGATCGCGTCGCTGGAAGTTGTGCTAAACGCACGACTCTAGCGCCATTTTAGCGCAACTCTCTGTCTCCTTTTGGGGTGATGTAAAATCCATGCGACGCGATCGCGTCGCTTATGCGGTCGCGTGGGATTGGTATTGGGTAAGTGACGCGATCGCATGGGGCATGCGATCGCGTGGGCTAAATTGTGCGAAACGCACAAGGGCCGCACGATTCCAGCCCAACTTTCTGTTCATTGGATCCTTACGCCGATATATATATCACGCAGCCGCGTGGGTCACACGGTCGCATGGGTGGTGTTTTTCGCGATATGACGCGATCGCATGGGGTATGCGGTCGCGTCGTGCAACCCCTTTTTTTTTTAATATGCTTGAAAAATGCAGAATGCAATGACTATCATGAATGCTTATGCGTGATTCCAGGTTTAATAAATTAAAATGAAAAAGGAAAAATGAAAACAATTAACAAGAAATAAGTTGAAAAAGAAGCGGCCATACCATGGTGGGTTGTCTCCCACCTAACACTTTTAGTTAAAGTCCTTAAGTTGGACATTGGAAGAGTATCCTGTTATGGTGGTTTGTGTTTAAATTCGTCCAAAAATTTCCACCAGTGCATGGAATGCCAATAGCCTCCGGGGTCCCAAACTAGGCATGTAAAGCTTCTGAGCAGCTTCAAATAAATTTTTAGGCTCCTGGGGTAACAAATGTCAGAATAAACCTCAGGGTTCCAAGCCTTGCGTTTAAATCCGCCTCCGTCTTGGTCTACATGTCTCCATCCGGGCGGTTTAAAAAGTGGAATCTCACCGTGGTGACCAAACGTTCTCTGTGATCCATGCAATTGAGCATGATACCAATCCGTGTACTTCGAGGTGAAGCGTGGAACCTTATTGAACCTGGTGCACCAGCTCTGAATACGAGCCATTTCCCTCTTACTCTTAAAGCCGCAGAGAGCTCTAAGCTGGCCATCTGTTTCAAGCAAACCATATTCAAGTGAATAAGTAAAATTATAAGTTAAGGATTGTACCCACTTGAAGCTTGTATTGGGTGGTAATGGCCTTGGGATAGGTGTTTTTGGTGGTTCTGCAAGTTCCGTTTCCTTGTGTTCTTCTATGAATTCTTCCACTTCCTTACAAAGATTTTCAATTGTATCTGTATCTTGGTCAAAGTCTTCTATGTCTTCCTCATCACTCGAGTCATAGATTGGAGGTTGAGAGAAATCTACCTCCGCATCACTTTCATATTCACTTGGGGAAGATTCTTCGATCTCATAGAATTCACTTGCGGACGCAAGTTCATCACTAGGAGAACTAGACTTGTGATGATCATCATCAAGGAAATTTGCTTCTTGGATTATTCCGTCTGATTCTTCGAAAACGACTTGCCTTGGAGATTGTACGGTATCCTCCTTAGCATTAACTATGGCATCTTGGACGGAGTTTTCCTCAATTCTGGATTCCCAAGGAAGTTCAGCATCGCCTAGATCTTCAACCAACTCTTCTTCTTGAACAAGGACAGCTTCTTCCACTTGTTCTAGTACGAATTCATTCTCTGTCTTGTCCACTGGAGTCTCTAATATTTCTTTCATGCTACGCTCTTCGTCGGGCTGTCCACATGGAGCTGTGGTTGATCCTTGTATATTTGAGCGCCTGGTGGCCCATTGAATTAGTGCTTGCTCTATATTAGAACCAAACTCAAAGCGAGAGGGGTGAGAGTTCATAGTAGCAAATAAAGATAAAAAAGGAAAAACAAAAGTAAATAAACAAGCAAAAGAAAAATATTTTACAATAACCAATAATAAGGCACACGTTAGCAGTTCCCCGGCAACGGCGCCATTTTGATGAGAGAACTTTTGCGTGGTCTAGAAAATTGCGGATAAATTCTCGTTGCAAGTATAGTTTCTAAACCTTCAAAAGTCCCTTCATACAAACGTTTTGGGTGTCACAAGTAACAAATCCCTTTAGAAATTGTTAACCGAGTATTCAAACCTCGGGTCTTCTTCTCAAGGAACTGCGAGGAAGTATGTTCTTATTATTGGTTATAAAGGTTGTAATCGGGGTTTAGAAGGTGAGAAGCAAGTAATTTAAATGACAAGTGAATTAAATGGCAAAAAAAATAAATAATAACTGTAAAGCAACCTTTAGTAAGGTAGAGAAATTAGAGGTCCAACTTAGTTATCTCTCTCAACAATAATGAAAGTTGAATCTAAACTCCACTTGGTCAACCTTTACCAGGGCAAAGGAAAGTCAAGGGACTAATTAAATTTACTTTTGAATCCTAATTATTTCCTCAGAAAAGGTTGGGATTATTCAAGTTCAGCTCAATTAGCAAGATCACGATTATCAATTGTGTTGAGTTTAATAACTATTGAGTTACTAAATTCTTAACCAGAACCAAAAGGGGAAAAAGTAAAATTGCTGGAATAATAAAGAGGTCCTTAGATGGGAAGCAATGGTAACTTAAATCAAAGAGAACAATCATAAACTGAAAATACCTCAATTATCATTAATTCAATTAACAGTCTGTAACATGAGAGAATTCATAAATCAAATTATAATAATCAATTCAAATGTTGGAATAAATAAATAGAAGTAATACTAAAAGAACATTAAACCTGGGATCCAGAGTTACTCTTAAAACAATAAGAAATCCTAAATCCTAAAAGAGAGAGAGAAGATCTCCCTCTCAACTAAATCTAAATCATTGAAAGGTAAAAATATGCAAGCTCTCTTTGAATAGAAGCATTCCCACACTTTATAACCTCTGGGCTATGCTGTCTGTACTTGGATCTGGGCCAAAAAGGGCTTCAGAATTCACTGGGGGCGTATTCTGTAATTTTTGGTGCGTGGCCTCTGTCACGCGTCCGCGTGGGTCACGCGGTCGCGTCATTCGGAGCTTTTCCTTGCCACGCGGTCGCGTCAGTCATGCGGCCGCGTCGCTGCTGATTCGTGCTTGGCACGCGATCGCGTCATCCATGCGATCGCGTGGATACCACTTTCTTTAAAGCTCCGTTTTGCTTTCTCCTTCCATTGTTGTATGTTTCCTTTTGCATCCTTTAAGTCATTCTGCCTTAGAAAATCTGAAACTACTCAACACACTAATCACGGCATCGAATGGAAATAATGGTAATTAAATTAATCAATTTTAAAGGTTAGGAAACATGTTTTTCACAATATGACATAATAAGGAAGGGAAAGTAAAACCATGCAATTAATGTGAATAAGTAGGTGAAGAGTTGGATAAATCACTCTAATTAAGCACAAAAGAACTCATGAAATATGGGTTTATCAACGTCGCATGGTTTATCATCATAAGATGGTTCCTGTGAAGGATCCACTTCACAGGAATATAAAGTCTAATTGATCCCAGCACATTACCGGAACTTTCAGCTAGCCTTAAATCAGCAACATTGGTTATTGTAACAAAATCACTTCTCAATCCTTATACTTCACAAGAACACTCTTCAATTGTGGAAACCGATCCTTTATTGTATCCCTTATCATTGTCAAACTACAATTCACCGGCAGTTGCGCCCATCGTATATCCTCTCCAAATATGAACTTCACTGTCCTTGTAACCGCAGTTTCTCACCGCTTAACAGGTCTTGCTTCCAAATTGTGTTTCTCAGTTGGGTTCTTGACCACTTCCTTATCCTCATCCTCAACATGACTCTTCACATTCTCCTGCACATGATCCGTTTGCACCACCTCCTTGTGCACAACCTCCTTATCCTCTTCCATCTTCTCGTCACTTTTCTGGTGATGACCTTTCTTCTTCTTTAGATTCTCCTTCACCACTTTTCGCAACCGGGCAACTGGAGGCTCTGCGATTGTAGCCAAAGCAATCTCAATCTCATCTATACTGATGTCTGAGTTGAATTATTTCCCTTCCATTGTAACGCCAATATCTTTCTCACATTAACATTACTCTTGATTGAAAATTGACAATAAGGATCGACATATAGGGAACTACTTATTCCCTATAAATGAGCCTTATGTATTACGAAAATGATCACCTCTAAAACATTGAATACCACATTAGTATTTAATTGTTCCTTGACCACGGAATCATATGATATATTAACCTGATATATGAGGCGGCATGATATTCAGGATGAATAAAACAAATTCATTATATGGCATTATACTTTATCAACATAAAAAAATAATGATATAACATACGATCATAGGAGTAGAGAATCAGAAGACCTGCCTGCTGCAGAAGCATGACTCCACAACTCATAATAAAAAATCAGCCAAAATCTGATAATTCCATAGCAGACAACCTCTTGAACTACCTGCCACAAGCATGATAATGTCAAATTGTGATACTAAATTGATGGACTACGACAAGTGTCAAAACTGAACACAAGAATTGGGATGAACAAGAAGATACTAATCAAAGTACAAGACCTAGTTGAAGAATCATTGTGAGATTCAGCACCTTTACCTAGGGTTACACGATCGGACACAAATTCGGATCGGTCAAGAATAATTTTAAGGAACATCTCTTAAAAATGTTCAGCCATCTTAATCTGCAAGAGGACGAGTCCAATCATACTCTTAAAATTCTTTTTCTTCTGCTTAACACAAAATAAAATCCAATTTACCTCATCATTGTCGAATTCTACAACTCCAAATGGAACAAATGTGGATATAACAGATCTACGATGAGCAACATGAAGATCAATTTCCAGTTTCTCAGCCTCTGCTGGAAGACATGGCATGATGAATAGACCAAACTTTTCGTAAACCCTATCCTCTGGAAAGGGGCAAAATTTTATGTAGTATGAGTTGAGATGAACAATTTTCTCTTATACTTTCCAAGACTTTCTAAAGGGAGAAGAAACTAACATCTAATGTAATTCTCCACTTGACTTGTCATCTGAAAAAAAGGGGGAAAAAGTGAAATACGACAGCAATTCAAGGAAGAGAATAAGAAACCCACTAACCTAAAGATCAGTCCGAGAAGAGGGCCACTATGAACAGCGATGACCCTCGGGGGAGCAGATGTCGTTGCCAATTTGCAGGAAAGGCTGAAGATAGGGTCACAAAATTGGGTGAGTGCTTTATTTTTCGCGGGTTTGGGGCTATCGGGGTTTTTGGTTTGGCGGGTGGATTCAATTAAACCGGATCTTAAATGAAAATGAGAATAAGCTTGGTGTGACAACGAAACAAGGAAATTGAAATTGAAAGCTATAGATCTCAGGACTCAAGATACTAGATAGCCAAGTCTAGATCTCACTGCCTTCCTAGATCCAGCAAGAACAATTGCAAAGGAAATAAAGAAATGTAAATTGCAGAAGAGTAGAAGCCAAAGCAGTTAACAGAAATGGAAATTCAATTATGCAGAAAATTAAATGAGATCTCAAGGTGAGATTGAAACAGAAGTTCTTCAATTCTCCACCCAAGATCCGAAACAAGAAAAGTAAAAAGTGCTCAAACAAGAATAAGGAAGAAGAGAGATCAATTCTCCTCCCTAATTCTCTTGAATTCTAAAAACAACAATGCAAAAATGTCAAGGTGCTCTCCACTGTAAGTGTTCTGAAAATTCTCTCCGAAAACGCTCTCTTTAAAACTTAAATCCTAAGCTATTTATACACTTTCTTCAAATGGTCTTCAAGTAATTGGGTTGATAAAGGCCTTGGTTGATTGCTCTTGGAGTTGGAGAAAGATCCATTGT
>NC_029794.2:25001348-25015624 GCF_000816755.2 Arachis ipaensis | reverse complement strand
TTGGTGTTCAATTTCAACATGCTCTAATGAGGGTATATCGCTGACAGTGTAGTAATCATCAGTTTGTTGGCTTGCTCCTAGTTGTTGATAAATCAATTGCACTTTATCACCTTTGGAAAGCCTTTCTGTTGGAATTTTTCTGTTCTTCCAACCTCTTTTTGTTTTGTTTCTGTGTTTCTTCCTTTCTTTTGTTGATCTTTCTTCTCTGGCCGTAGGCTTACTTTGGAGATCTCTCTTCTTAGTGGCTAATATTCCAATATCCTCTTGAACTTCTTCATCCTTCTGCACAATCTTTTGCCTTGGGATGTTGTTGTGAATCACCTTGTTGCTTTCTTCCTTTAACTGTGATTCTTCCTTGTCGAGTTCCATATAGTCTTTCTTCTCATCACTGAACTGCGCTTCTGGTAATACTTTCAGAGTGACACTCTTATCATGCATTCTGAGAGTTAATTCTCCTTGCTCTACATCTATGATAGCCCTGGCAGTGGCCAAGAACGGTCTCCCAAGTATGATGGAGTCACTTTCATCCTCATCTGAATCTAGAACCACAAAATCTGTAGGGTATATGAATTTGTCCACCTTGACTAGAAGATTTTTAATTACACCCCTGGGGTATACCATTGACTTATCTACCAGCTCTAGAGACATCTGTACTGGTTTAACTTCCTCTATACGCAGCTTTTTCACCAAAGAGGAGGGAATTAAGTTAATACTTGCTCCTAGATCGCACATTTCCTTAGTGATGGTTAATTCCCCAACGGTGCAAGGCAGCAAAAAGCTCCCAGGGTCTTCAAGCTTAGGAGGAAGCCCTTTTTGAATCAAAGCCATGCATTCCTCAGTAAGCAGTATGGTCTCTTTCTCGTCCCAACTTCTTTTCTTGTTGATAAGCTCCTTCAAAAACTTGGCATACAGAGGCATTTGCTCAAGTGCTTCAGCCAAGGGAATATTGATCTCCAGCTTTTTGAAAGTCTCAAGGAACTTATGAAAATGTTGGTCCTTAGTCTCTTTGCTGAATCTCTAGGGATATGGCAGTGGAGGTGTGATGCTCTTTCCTACTTGCTGCTATCCCGGAATCACTTTTCCTCTTTCAGCTCTTCTTAACCTTCTAAGAGTTCTCTGGTCAGTTTCAGATAAAACAGGAATGGATCTCCCTGTACCTGACATACAAACAAAACAAAAGAAACACCACCAGTAACACTTCAATCTATTGCTAGAATGAAGTTTAGTTTAAGCAAAATTTCAAACAGTTAGTGCGTCAGTCAAAAATTAGAGAAACAGAAAAGAAAAAGTGCTTGATCTAGATCTCTACTTCACTTAATCATTGTCAATCTATTTCAATCCCCGGCAACGGCGCCAAAAACTTGATGTGTACCAAATCATAAGATTGTGTTTCTTTCATAATATATGACAATTATAGCATAAAATCTCATGAAAGTGCATGAATTCATCCATGGTTGATTGAATCAAAGGAAACATGGAAATCTTCCCAATTGGCTTGCTTATGGCTTAAGAAAGTGCATAAAATCAATTGAAAACAAAAGAAAAAGGCTAGTGAAACTAGGCTAAGATGACTTGTCATCAGCGGGTATGTGTGTGAGAGTATATTTTGATTCTCGTAGATTTAGTTTTTGGGGGGTTTCTACCACCCAAACTATTCAGAACAACAACCGCTATCAATTAAATTACAAAGGGAGCAGAGTTTTCGGGTGAACATGCGGAGTTCTCTAACACCTTTGCTATATAATTTCCGTAAAATTGTAATTATTGTGTAGTGTAGTGTACCTACTCATTCAATTTTGAGGTTGCAACGTCTCTTCTGTTTTAGTTTACAATTTTAGTAAAATAAATGGAAACAACACAATACTATCGATAAAAATGGCAGAATTAGAAACAAATAATTAGAAACGGTTATAGTATAAAGTCTTACTAAAATAAAATACCCAACCCTATCAATGTAAATAATTCAAAAAATCTTAAACTTCGAAAAATAAATAAGACTCGAATCATTAACATAAAAAATGGCTGCATTTCAGTTAATTTTGGTGACCAATTTCTTTGCGGCTTCGATGGTGTTTTCTTTAACCTTATTGTAATTACTCAGCACTAAGTCTAAGGCCAATCGCATGCGAGTAGATTCGTCCATTGGCTGCATGTTGTGAAATTAATAAATTAGTGAACATTCTATTCAATAAGGATACAATATCAGGAATTATAATGTTATACTCACTGGTATGATAAATGAATTTCTGGTCTCAGCATATAACTGCCATCTAGCAACCCACATCCCAGAATCAAACCTGAGGCATACGAATTAAAGTATTTGTTTCATCTTTCTTAGAAACTTATTTGAATTTGCTTAAATTCATATAGTAACTTGGCTTACGAGTTATCTTGTTGTGGAAGATTCTGTGGATAATAGATCTGAAATTCACCGAGTTGATATGCAACTTCATCCAACTCTGACTTACCCGCTAATCTCTCATCGGCCAAATGTTCATGGATCATCCAGTCAATGAAATTTGCCTACATTGACAGCAATTATAACTATAAGTAATTGTTGCTGAAAATTAAATGAGTTACTGGCAACAAATTCAATTGAGAAGCATGAATAACTCACTAGTTGTCGAATATGTCGCTCCCTTATGGTTTTCCTTGGTCGTTGTTGCATCGGATCTATACATATCAACTTCCTCTTCTTCACGTCAACACATAATAAGTACCAGTGTTTAAAGAGGTCCTTAATTGGTACATAAATCTAAAAATCACAAAAACCCAATATTATAAAAACATATAACGGTAAATGAAAGTAGATGGGTAGGTTTCAAAGTTAAAACAAATACATTAGCTACCTTTGATAAGCTGCTAACATCAGATAAGTATGCTGAATGGTTCATTACCACCTCTGATGGTGGGTAGAAAAAGGAAAGTGCTTGTTCCTATCAAGTTTTACAGTTAATGAAAATTGTGATTCACTTTGGTTGTTTTATTAAAGCATATAGTAGACCTTGAATTCATATGACTTACGGAGACCCTAGGCGGAAGAAACCATATCTTTGGACCTCCGGAACGGTTTTTTTCATCATGTGTCATTTTGCATGCAACCATTGTTAATATCTAGCAAGTTTAAAGGTAACATTAGTCTCAGAGGTTTGAAAAATAAAAAATTTAACGAAAAAAATTTGGAATGTTACATTAGCATCTATCTGTCGCATAGGCTTAAGTGCATCGAATGATCTTCTACAACCATCCACACCTTCGTATACAAGTATTTTCTCGCTGTTGTAAAAATAAATAGATAAATAAATAAATAATCTTATCACGTGAAATAAAATATTTAACAACTTTTATCTATATGTATATTAACAAGATACTTACTCGGGAGAGGCATTAGCATTATATAAGTATATAGCTACCATTGCTTCTTCTTCATTGACCAGCATATCTTTGGGGATTTCAAACGTCAACTGAAATAAAAATAATCATGAAATCATAGTCAAATTATTCATAATGAACATATTCTTAATAAAATAATTTTTACTTACTGGTATTGTCAATGAACGCAATCTTTCAACTTCACATTTGACGACATCCAACTCACACAGTTGTCCATCACAGTTAGTTGCCTGCATATTAAATGTATACATTACAAATATTTATTTTGATCATTTTCAGTTTCATTAAACACAATTTTGTACTGTTCATATGTTACTATATTCACCTACTATTAAGCATGAAATTCGCATTTGGCAAACTTTAGTAATCCTTAAAACAGAGATTACTAATTCTTGTTACTTACCCTACTGCCATTTGCTTCTTCACCTCCAACAGTAGACATTACGGTGTTTGCAGCAGGAGTTAATGTTTGGGCCAAATTCTGAAACTCTTGGCGTATCGTTATTTGTACCTCTTGTTTCACTCTCAAAATCTTTGAATCAATGTATTCAGTTAAACATTGATACATTGGTTCTGTGAGTAAATTTAAATGTTGATTGCTGACAAATAAATTGTCGAAGGAGGCTTCTGTGTTCTTCTTGGAAAGACTCTGGCTACACAAGTGCGAAATTAAATTATAGTTAAAAAAATTTTTTTAGACTGTCATACAGGTCTCTTCTTGTGAGAAAATAACAAAAAAAAAAAAAATACCGTAACAAAAATCTATTTAATATTAATTTACTTTACATAGGATTAAATTGTAAAAAATAAAACTGATAGTCAAATACTAAACAAATAATTTTAAGACTATTGACTTTTATAAAGCCGGAAATATATAGTTGTTAATTTTAAATATTTATTCATGGTTGATTAATGAATTTATGCATAAAAATTATTAAAACGGTACAAATTTATTAAAAAAAGTGTAACCAGCAAATCCATCCTGTAAATCCCGGTTGATTGAAATGTTGCAGTTGATTAATATGAAAGTGTTTCTTCAGTAATGACTAGTGGAATGAAACATCTTACGTTTTCAAAAGATTAAAGAGATAGTTTACAAGATTTTTTGCACAATGTATCACTCTTTTATTCGTCATTGATATATAAAAAAAACTAATTAATTATTTAGATTAACATAATATTACGAATATTATTACAGTTAAAAACTTAAGGTATTAATTAAGTAATTAATATTATACTTATATAAAGTGCTATTTTTTTATCAAAACCAAATGTTATGATAAATTAATACACAGTATAGTCCGTTATAAATTTTTGTTCATAAAATAAAGTTTTTTGATAAAGGAGCCATAATAATTGTAATAAAATATATTATAGTTACAATATGATATGAATTAAAAATATTTTTAATGTACTCAAACATATAATTATTTATATAACATGGCTTAAAAGTGTAACATAGTTGCTGAGATTATCATAGTCTAATTTTAGATTGATCGGAAAAAAACTTGAAAGTGCTCTATAAAAAATTTATTGTTACTGAAATTTAAGAATAAAGAATAATTAGTTAATTATTTTCTGGACGTCAAATAACTAATGTATAAAGTAAATTAAATTAGGAAGTCATAGCTGTGGTTAGAAAAGATTGAGTATAAAATCAATTTTAAGAAAATTTGTTTACTTAATATAAGTGATCAACATAAATAGGCTTTTTTATATAAACAAATATCACAACTATATTATTTCCAAAAAAAAGCATGAAGATAAATGGTTCCGAAAATTCACAAAAGCATAGGCGGCGCGTCTGCGAATTGAATTTACACTCTAGTTCAGATGTGGTAGCCATGAATTAGGATTGACATGAGCGGCATTTCTGACACGGCGCCCACGCAATAAATGGGGAGACTAGTTTGTGGCTTGCTCCAGTAGAAATGACACCTCCGATGGGGCATCCCCGAATTGGAGTGTAATTAAAAGTTAGAGGTTTCTTTTCACTTGAGCCAACCCTAACATCTATTATCATAGACTTTTACTACATATTTCCACATTATTAATTTTAATACTGATTTAACAATGGGATGCTTTTTAATTGTAAATTATTCTAGTATTAAAAGTGTGATGATCTTATTTAGGAAGTAGAAATCGGATCGTCGGATTTGAGTTTAAAAATTTAAAAAAAATTTGAAATATAACTCCGAAATGTAGATCTGTGTACTCCAATTTAATTAAATTTTTTAAACACATATCGGAAACTATGACTTGTGTATCCCATTTTTTTTTATTTTTCAAACACAAATAAAAAAACAGTTTCAAAATCTAAATTCATGAAAACAAAATAAATATTTTCAATCAATCATGCATTGCAATTATTTGAGTCTTCCCATGTTATTTTGCAGGCCTAAGTAGTTAAACTTTAGATTAATTTTTGTAAATAAATAAATAAGTTAACAGTATGTTTAAAACAGGAAAATAAAATTATAAAATTATATTTAGTAGATAAGATATAAACACATATATGATATTTAGAAACATAAAATTGATATATTTTGTATTTTTTTATACGAAAGACATGAAATATTAATTAGGAGCTCAACTTAATTTTTATTTTTTATTATTCTTATCAATTGTTTATAATTAAATTTCTTGTCATTATATATATTTTGTAAAATTTTGTATGAAAAATAATGATAAATACACTTTTATATTCTAGTTTTTATGTGTAATTTATTATCAAATAAAATATAAAAACTGAACACTAAATTTTATATTTTTATTCCTTGTGTTGCATTGTTTTAATGATCGAACGTAACTTTGTATATATTTTGTTACCATTTTTTACCCTCTCAAGTTCCATTAATTAACAGTGAAAATAATTTTACGTTATCGATGAATAACAAACAAATGAGAAATATAACTTTTATCTTCATAATTAAAAAGTTATATGTTGAAAAGATTAATGATTATATAATTTTATATAATTTTAATAATTTAACCATTAAATCATATGACCATAACTAAGTTTATACATATTTGTATGTAATCTAATAATCTTACCATTAGAGTGTGTAAATTTAACCAGTTATGCGTGAAAATTGAACCATTAAAATTTCGAATAAGAATAGTAGTATATAATCTCATACTCTATTTTCTTGGTCGTCCCTTTTGACTTGGACTCCAATTCGTGAATGTTTCACTGGAGTTGGTAATCTAAAAATTGAATAATTAGGAATACCTTTAAATTGAGATTTACCTGGAGGATATGTCACAAACAGCATCTTGCGCGACGGTGATGATTTCGTTCTGCGTGACCTTTTTTTCCATATTTTTTTTGCGTTGAGTTTACTCTTCAAACAAAGTAAAAACACGTAAATAATGTCAGATTGAATTTTAAATAAGTTAATCATCAGTTACAATTTTATAGGTTAATACTAACACGTAGACAATAAAATACGGAGCATAGTATGGAACGAATAAAAATTAAACAAAAATTAAAATGAAATAAAGTTAGATACCAAAAAATTAATAAAAAACTTGACATTACGAACCTCTTTGAACTGCTCCTAGTTGCACGACCAGTCATGATGTCACTTTAATGGTAATGTGAGTGCTAAAAAGGGTGAATAACACAGAAACATAAAACAAGTTGTTAGGGAGGCCTGAACAGTAGTGACTACTCTAATAGTTATTTATAATGTTTCTATTGTCGTTTGAAATTTGAAAAGGTAATACTATCTAAAAAATAGGAGGTTTAAGTTAAATTTTTTTCTTTCAATTTTAAATTAATTCGACTACACATGTGGAATTTGTTACGAATTTTTATCTGATGGCCTTTAACACACTACAAGAAAAACACCCATTCAGGTACACTTGAAAAGTGTAGCCAAAAGTGAAAAAAATGATGCCTTAGGCTACGGCTACGCTTTTTGGAGTGATTCCTATTCGGCCGTTGCCTATTTTTACCTGCTCACCTGGTTGATATGGCCGATCTGTAGTAAAGACAATTCCCTTTGATAAATTATCATAATCCAAAAAGGTATCCACCTAAACCAGTGAAAAGAAACTGGAGTTAGAAAATTTCATGAGCAAAATCATAATAAGGAATTTTTTTTGGAATAGACCGTACATACTCCTAATATTATAAACCATACCCTCAAAACAGCTAAACAGAGCAGGTAGAACAACCCTCAATACTAAACCACCAAGCAACCCCATTTATTAGGATGACCAACCAAAAGACAGATCCAAGCTAACACTTGTGCATTTTAAGTAATTCAGAAAAAATGGAAAAAAGCCACACACACACACATATCCTTCAGAAGACCAGAAAATCAGAACCCAGATTTCATAACCATAATAAAAAAAAACTATATGAGAATTATATGGGAGCATAACAGCAATAAAAAAATGTCTATATGTATAGATTCTGTTTACCCTGGTTGATTGGCTTGTTTCTGAAATGCTACATATATCTCAGGTAATAAAACATATCACGTTCTAAATAATCATCACCCTAATCAAAAGAAAGTACAGACCTCAATGAGAAAATAAAGATAGGTACCTAATGGTAACTTCATCCCAGCCTTAGTGATTTCATAAGGGATAGTAGATGGATTTTTTGTTACAAACAATTGCCGGAGAACTCTAACCTTGCCTAAAATCAAAAGCCACACACACACACACACACACACATATCCTTCGGAATCAAAAGTGATCAGAAGCACTAATAAAAATTAAATAAGCAAGAGTAATCAAAAGCACTAATAATATGCCTTATAATAAAAAATAACAAAAGCACTAATAATATGCCTTATAATAATAAATAATATGCATAATAAACTAAATTCACTAATGAAACCAGCAAGAGTGATCAGAAGCACTAATGAAGCAGAGCAGTTTTTTTAAGTTAGAATATTGAATTTAAAAATACCATGTTAAAAAGACTACTCTAACCACCACATTTAGAATGAATTAGCTCAAGAAAGTATCCTGAAACGACTAAAACGGATCATCAAGGGACACCACATTTAGTATGTAATTTCTCATTGTGTAACTGAATGCCTTCCTTTATTTAAACCTAGGAATTCTAATGATGCGCCATCTTCCAATCTAATTGGTTATTACAATAGTTGACAAATTGCAATGAGCCACGAAAATACTGCAGCATATATAATCCACATGAAACAAAAATAATTAACATGAAATCAGTAAACTACTCTAGACAAATGAATAATAGTCCCCATTAGTACTTGATTTTTATTTATTAGAACATTACCATTTACCACTACAAAGTAAACTGTGCTGATTAAGAAAGCAACAATCATTCACATACAGATCCAAGAATCAAGCAGCTGACTGGTCAATAAGCATACTCAATGGAAAGGTTTCTGCCATTTAATCACCAAATACAACTAAAATCAATATCTAACTATTCTAACCCTTACCTCTTTGTTGATCAAATACACAAGACTTGTCCCTGTTTTTCTCTTGAGCCCAAACCTTAACCGTTCTAAGAACCAGAATTTTGGTTACATTTTACAAGGCCATTCGACCAAATTAAACACAGAGGAGAGAAAATCACTCACCTCTCTTTGCTTGTGGTGGTAGTTGTGTTAAAAGAAATTGAATAAACTAAAAAAATGGAGCAAGAGAATTATCAGAATTTTGAATTAGAGGAGAAAAGAAAGAAGATGAAGTCGCTGTCCTCACCTAGCAAAGAAACTCGAAGAACAGTTGGGTGAGTGGAACGCAGCTCCCTCTTAAGCTTCAGTCAGCTCCCTCCTGACTTTGAACGAGGTTTACTTGCACTTGCTAGCGGGTTATCACCTATAATTAGCAATTTAGCACATCAGTGAAGCTCATAAAACCACACAAGCAACATTGTCAAAATACAATTTTGTATAATTGATTTTAGGTATAATTAATTCTAACATAACTGGTTTTTATGTCTGCTACTTCCTCTCAATGTAATTCTAACACAGTAAAAATTTTCACTTCGATCCCAATTGATTCTAGAGACAAGAATTTGATTCTAGTTGAGAAAAATCAAACATAGATTAAAAAGGAGGTTCCAATTTCTAAACATGTAAGTATAGCCAATCAGATAAGAGGAAGTTCTAACTTTTGCAATCCATTATCCATATATGCATCCAAAGATGATATCACCCGAGGAAGTTGCTCTAAAATCTGCAATTTGAAAAGCAAAACAACCAGCATTACACACACTAGAAACTTGTTTTTGCAGTCATCCACTACCCTGCATCAGATAAAAGTGTGCACCTGCTCTGTATTCTTCATAGTAGAAACCTTTGCCATAAGGTTCTTGAGAAGCTTAGTGAGTTTGGCCTACAAGTGATCGAATCACAATAATAACAAGTTAACTATAATAATTAAAAAAGAAAACTCAAGTAATAACAACATAAATTAGAGATGTAAGATTCTACTTGAAAGGGTACCAAAAATTTTCAATCAATCCCACTTGAAAGACACAAGATTCTGCAAAACCACTATTTTTCAATATGTATATTTATAAACCAATTTGTAGAAACTGGTTTCACATTCTAATGCGAAAGAAACCAAATTTACTCACAGAAATTAATTTTCATGAATTGAAATTTAAAAGACGAAACTGAATCATAGGTAAAATCTGAGAAAGCAAACACAAAGTACTAAAAAAATGACTAAAAGGAATACTCCTATTATTACTAATTAAAAAGGCCCCAAAGTTTGATTTAGTGGCTTTATTAGTTCACGGAGGAATTTTCTTCACTCTTGCACACCAAGAGCCTGGCTGTTCTCAATAAACAGGTAGGTAAATGAGCATTGGAATTTGGAATCGGTAGCAGCAAGTCTTATGAATGAATCTGAGATTTGATATTATAATTTTTAATTATAGTTGATAAGAAGAAAGATGGTTAAAAGTGCCAAGAAAAGCATAAAGTAGAAAGCCAGCAAATCAGAAATCTATGGGAATCTGTAGGCTGTGTTTATAGAAATGGATAGCACTCAAGATATAAGCATAAGCCTTCAAACCTTGTCCTAATTGAAGAATAGCTAAGTTTATATTATTCGTCTTGAATTGTGATTTTTCACAGAATCATTCAGCGGCAAAAGAACTAGCTGAATTAAATAAATCATAAACTCACCCAGATTTATGAACCTGAAATAAATAAATCAAATTAGACATAATAAATAAATTAATAACAGTGACAAGCATACGCAAACCCAGATTTTCTTTGCTTGTGGAAAATTGTTAGTAGCATTGCATATAATATAGGTCACTAGAATTGATATGATCCTTTGAAAAATCACTAAGAAAAATCACTGTAAGGACACTATTCTATTCTTTATCAGAAGGTTAAACAACGCAGCTTCATTAACAAATAATCTAACAATACTCATTAATCTGTTAAACCATACAGCTTCATCAATTCATAAAACCCCCAAATTAAAACCCATATTTCACAGATTAAAACACCCAAATTAGAACCCCCTAAAATCGGAACCCTAAACCTCTGAAATTTCATAACCAAATAGAAATCAATACATACATAATCAACACAGAGATGACGATGATGAGAAGCACGGAGATGACGATGGTGAGGGCGGCGCAGCGATGATTTGTGCAGAACGGCGAAGAAGAGCGATGGTCTGTGCAGTGGTGACAATGGCAAAGGTGATGAGCGACGATGGTGAACGGTGAGTGGTGACTGGCGGTGAGTGGTTATTGGGTGGCGACGGTCAACAGCGATGGTAAGAATGGCGAAGGTGAGAGTTGTGCGCGACAGGGTTGGCGAAGGTAAGGGCGGCGCAGCGACGAGATGACGATGGTAAGGGCGGCGCAGCGACGAGGAGGAGGGCGAAGAGAAGCGACGGTGAGTGGTGAGTGAGAGGGTTTCTGTAGCGAGAGTGTTTCTTCGATGGTGAGCTTTGGAGGGTTCTGAAAGGGGATCGAGATGAAGGCTAAGTCTGGGTTTTGGATTTGGAGGGACAAAAATTTCATTAAGTGTGTGAGTTTTGCTTTCGAAAACTGAAGAAAAAAATTTCCTAAGTGTCAAATTTTTTGCTCTAGATACATTAGGCATCACTTTTGAAGTGCACCCAAAACTTAATAAATAGGCTACTCTTTAAAAGCGTTCCCTTAGATACAAAAGGTGAACCCATAAATATTAACATACGGCTACGCTTTTTAAGTGATTTCTATAATACCTAAGGCTACACTTTTTAAATGATGCCAAAATTGTGTTTCCTTTTCTCTTATAAAAAGGCATCACTGAAAAAAGCGTAGCCTATTCTATGAATAGGCTACGCTTTTTAAATGTAGCTTAAAAAAAGTGTAGCTGAATGGGTATTTTTCTTGTAGTGACAATATTCAAATTTAAGTTAGTCTTTGCACAGGTGGCAAACCGTTTAAACTTCATTTTAAAAATGTTGCCTTTCAAAATTTAATTTAAATCTTAAATATGTTTCACTAAGTTAATTTAAAAAATTAATCTTAGCGTTTTATTTATCCTAAAAATTATAAACTAAAATTAAAATTCATAACTTGTTTTAACAGAATTAAAATAAAATAAAAAAATAAGCCTTGAATAAAAATAAATGTACTAAAATTTGAATTTCAAAATAAAAAAAATTACAAAAATAAATAAATTACTTAAACATTATTTTTTAAAGCACATCATGAACTCATATGAATAAATATTATATGTCAAATAGATCATGATATGTTGACACAAAAATTATTGTCTCTATATTGTTTGAAAAATAATAAATCTATCTCATTAATAACAATATTAGAACTTAGATATAAACGGTAATTGATATCATATATTGTGTAGGTACCTAGAGTATATTAGAAAAGTGTGTTTATAATTTAGCGAGAAAAATTTGTCTTTATAAATTTTTTTAACAAAAAACTAGCCTCGTTCAACTATTTTAAATCCTTTACGAATAAAAATATCCTATTAAGAAAATCTGTAAGATTAATTTACATCCAGCAAAAATATATGTGAAAAAATGGTTAGAGATTTTTGAATTTAACATAATTGACGAAAGAATTTATTTAATAATAAACCTATTTTATTAAAGCTTGAATGTACACACCAATTATCATAATATATTGTATAAGTATCAAGAGTATATTAACATAGTATGATAATAGTTTAAAGAGAAACATTATTCTGTACATTTAATTTAAGAAATCAGCTTGTTTAAATTATTCTGTAAGTGGATCTATTTTTAAATTTTAGGTTGAGAGTGAGCAGATTTTTTAAATTTCTTTGATGGTTGAAAGTGAAGTAGTTATATTTTTTTCTCGAGAGTCAATGTAAAATTTTACGGAACGTGAGTACATGCATGTAGTTCTAGATTATAAGAAATAGGGGTAAAATAGAAAAAAAAGAATTGGATACTACATTTTTCATATTCCCATTATATATTGTTACAGCTATTTTAAAGAGGAAAATTATTTTCTGGAAGATTTATTTTAAAAAATTACCGTATTAAAATTATTTTGCAAACGAATCTATCTTTATAATTTTACGTTGAGACTGAGCGGTTTTTCTTTTTAAATCTCTTTGATGGTTGAAAGTGAAGCAGTTATATATTTTTGTGCTGACTTAATGTAGTATTGACAGAAATTGAGTACGTATTTCTAGTTTTAGATTATAAAAATCGGAGTAAAATAGGAAGAGAGAATTTGAGAACAGATTCTCCATATTCTGATGGTATATTGTTATAGATATATATTGTTATAGATTAAAAAAATGCAATTCTGAAAAAAATCATGTTACTTTTTAATATTTAATATTATTAATGTGTTTTCAAAATGTTTGCACCAAAATTCACCGTTGACTTAGACTTATTTATTTACGTAAAGTTTGTTTATGGACTCAGCAAACCTGTATAATTCTAATACAATTTGAAGTGTATTAGTATATTTTTATCTTTTGGTAAATTTAATTTTATTTAAATAATTAATAATCTAAATTATAAAATTTGTAGTACTTTGTAATTTAAAATTTAATGATTTATTAAATTGCATGTGTTCGTATTATTGTACTGATGTTATTAATTTTATTTATTAGATTTTGTTTAAAAGAAAAAATTTACGGTTGTTAAATGTTAACTTACAAATAAATACATTTATGTTATTTTTAAATTAAAATTTTTTAAATAAATGTACTCTTATTATTTTAATTTTTTTATTTAAATAAACATATTCGTATAATTTTAAATAAAATTTAAAATTAAAGGTGTTACCACTAATCAATTGAATCTTGAAGAAACATATGATATTCAAACGACGGTGTTGTACGGCCAATTCGATTGATTTACCAAGAAACACGAATTTATTGGTGTTTAGAGATGGATCAAGGAAAAAAAATTGTTGATTAATGGAAGATGTGTTTCGTTGTTTCTTCTATTTTTAACATTATTAAATATGATACATGAATAAGAGATAATAATTTATAAAATAAAAGATAAAATTAATAATTAAATAGTATATAAAAGATTAAATTATAGTTAAAATTAAATAAGAATAACGTATTTTGTTACTGAAACTATCTAATAGTCCAAGAATGAGATAGTCTAACCAACTGAATTGTCCAACGATATCTTCTACACAGAGAGGATGGCTCATGATCAACGTTAATCTCATGATCATCGTTACTCGTAAACGAATCTCCAATAGTTTAAAAAAATACCATCTAAATTTTAAAATTAAGAAATTTACAAATTCGATTTAAAAAAAATCAATTTTTAATAAGAATTAAAAGCGATAGTTTATCGTTCCAGCATTTGTTGGAAATGAAAATTTAAATAAGATTAAATAGGTGTAAAATGAGTTGCAAATAAATGATATACATAAACTGAAATTTAAAAAC
>NC_029794.2:24981887-25001038 GCF_000816755.2 Arachis ipaensis | reverse complement strand
TTTGATGGTTGAAAGTGAAGCAGTTATATATTTTTGTGCTGACTTAATGTAGTATTGACAGAAATTGAGTACGTATTTCTAGTTTTAGATTATAAAAATCGGAGTAAAATAGGAAGAGAGAATTTGAGAACAGATTCTCCGTATTCTGATGGTATATTGTTATAGATAAAAAAAAATGCAATTCTGAAAAAAATCATGTTACTTTTTAATATTTAATATTATTAATGTGTTTTCGAAATGTTTGCACAAAATTCACCGTTGACTTAGACTTATTTATTTACGTAAAGTTTGTTTATGGACTCAGCAAACCTGTATAATTCTAATACAATTTGAAGTGTATTAGTATATTTTTATCTTTTGATAAATTTAATTTTATTTAAATAATTAATAATCTAAATTATAAAATTTGTAGTACTTTGTAATTTAAAATTTAATGATTTATTAAATTGCATGTGTTCGTATTATTGTACTGATGTTATTAATTTTATTTATTAGATTTTGTTTAAAAGAAAAAATTTACGGTTGTTAAATGTTAACTTACAAATAAATACATTTATGTTATTTTTAAATTAAAATTTTTTTGTACTCTGTACTCTTATTATTTTAATTTTTTTATTTAAATAAACATATTCGTATAATTTTAAATAAAATTTAAAATTAAAGGTGTTATCAATTGAATATTGAATCTTGAAGAAACATATGATATTCAAACGACGGTGTTGTACGGCCAATTCGATTGATTTACCAAGAAACACGAATTTATTGGTGTTTAGAGATGGATCAAGGAAAAAAAATTGTTGATTAATGGAAGATGTGTTTCGTTGTTTCTTCTATTTTTAACATTATTAAATATGATACATGAATAAGAGATAATAATTTATAAAATAAAAGATAAAATTAATAATTAAATAGTATATAAAAGATTAAATTATAGTTAAAATTAAATAAGAATTATGTAACAATTATTTAAAAAGTTTAACAAACGTATTTTGTTACTGAAACTATCTAATAGTCCAAGAATGAGATAGTCTAACCAACTGAATTGTCTAACGATATCTTCTACACAGAGAGGATGGCTCATGATCAACGTTAATCTCATGATCATCGTTACTCGTAAACGAATCTCCAATAGTTTAAAAAAATACCATCTAAATTTTAAAATTAAGAAATTTACAAATTCGATTTAAAAAAATCAATTTTTAATAAGAATTAAAAGCGATAGTTTATCGTTCCAGCATTTGTTGGAAACAAAAATTTAAATAAGATTAAATATGTGTAAAATGAGTTGCAAATAAATGATATACATAAACTGAAATTTAAAAACTAAAATTTCCAATGATTTATAAAAAAAAGCCCAAACCATATGGTTACAAATTAAATATTACATATGTGGTTTCAAAAATTGAAGAATATTAGATGTATAGGCGTAATAGAATAATATTAATTATCGCTATCAATTTCTGTTGTTTTTTAATTAACTACGATATATGAAAACAATAACAACAATACCATTTAAATTTTAAACTAAAGAAATTCAGCAATTCGGTTAAAAATAAATTCGATTTAATGCTTTTTGAGTTTAAATGCATTATTTTTTTTCTCTTAAATGGTATAGAAATAACAAATATCTTTTTTCAAACTAAATCGTTATAGCCTCCAGCGATTTATGCACGTGTCTCTATGCACATAAATCGCTATTGCCAGTAGCGGTTTATGGCCAAGCATCGATAAACAGAAACTGCGACTTTTTTTAGCGGATTATGTGTTCCCCCATTTGCATGTAATATGCAGCTGGCTATAGCGGATTATGTGTTTACGTAAACCGCTATTGCTAGTAGCGATTTCTAAAGATATATAAAAAAATGTGTTTGCGTCTTTATATTGGAATAAGATATTTTTGGATAAATTTAAAAAGGAAAACTATCACTTCAATTTAATAGTTTAGTGTATTTTTTTCAAATATGGTTGACATGATGTAGATTGAAAACAAATTAAATTCCGTAACTTTAAATTTGATTTGTTCAAAATTCAATATTTAAAATTTTAATTTTTGAAATCTACTCTATCAGTAGCCCTTATAAATTCGGAGCACATGGATCTACTCTAGTCAAAAGTTTTTATAATTTACCTATTCATACGAGAAAAACTTTAGTTAATTTTAGCTTGAATTAACTATTATCACGAAAACATGTCTTCGAGGGGGAGAGGTAGGAGGCCGAGCAAGGAAAAAGCTAGATCTACCATCAACGTAACAAGCGAATCAACGGACAACATGGACAAGAATAGGACAAAACAGAGGAAAAGAACAATAAAACAAATAATAGATACATCCTCAAGGTGACCGGTCCAATTTTATTATACAACTAAATATTTTCTTTATAGTATGGTCGGTTTATTTGAGTAATAGATGTACGTCCAATTTTGTGTTTTTCTTAACATTAATTTAATTCTTAATTATTATCCCGTAATATTTAATATAATAGGAAAAAACCTTTTTATTATTTATTAGTACATATCTTTAGTACAAGATTTTAAACAACCTATGAAATTTTGTAGATCAATTTTAATTATAATTTTTAAAACATGAACCATTTTTTCCTATGTAATTAATTATTCTGCACCAGAGCTTATTGAACAATGTATTAGATTAATATTTCAGCGTACATTTAGTGAACAACGAAGTAATCAATTCTTTAATTTCAATAAGATACAAACTTTGTGATAATGTTTTAATAGGAATTAATTTTTATTAAATTTTATGTAATATTTAGAATACAATATTAATGTTTATTAATTATTTAGTATCTGTTGATGCTTTAAATAAGTGTTCTTAAATTGTGTATTATTTGCAACATTTAAAATACAGTTTTCATGGAAGTTTAAATACGGGTAACAAGAAACAAAAGGAGGTGAGTTCACCCCTTAAGAAGAACCATTCTCAAGATGTTGAAGCTCACTCACCACCCACCTACAACCAGTACCACCACCATTGTGAAATTATTTTTACTAATGCAGTTGATAAGATGACAACAGCCATAACCTGTCTGACGAATATCCTCGAAAAACAAAACCAAATGGCTTATCCATTGTACGCCGTTAATAGAACTAGATCGGACAATCCGTACATAGAAAATCTAGCTATTAATAATACCACGAATATTAATAATTCAAAAACTGATAATAAAGTCGACATAGATAAAATAATGAGCAAATTCATTCGATCCCAAGAATGTCAAAAAACAGTTGTACAACCCACCTACACAAATTCTCCCCAAGCAACGATTCTGATAACCACGCAAATGACGTGAATCTCAAGGAGATATTCAAACCAAATGCCTCCCCACGAAGATCATCTGAATTAGATTTGAATTCAAATACGGGAATATATATTGGTAAAAAAGGTACCTCATCATTTGTGCTACTGTGGCGTTCATGTGGCCCGAAAGTTCCACAGGTATGTGTATAAAAACATGAAAATGTGTTGTGATGACTTTGTTTAGTATAACTTTTTTTAATTTTATTGTCTAATTACACATGATGATGGTGTCGTGTTTGCAGTGGATGCCCATTAGTTTTAGACCACCGGAGGACATGATTCTAACGACGGATGAAGTTGCTTGTGCCGCCTATATTTTTTGCCCGGATTTAAAGTGGCAAGTTAATCGGTAAATACTTATAACACTATTCGATTTGATGCAGGTCTAATTTATCATTTCGTAACGACAATTTTCTGAGATAAATATTTGCATGTGTATTCGTAAAGGGATGAAGTACTAGTGTCAACTCGTACCGCATATGCAAATAGAGAAAGTTTAGCCACATTAGTTCCAGGAGAACAAGTCATTCAGGATGTAAATATTTATTTTTTATTAGTTAACATTAAAAAAGTACAAAATGTTAATGTTATATATCGTAAAATTGAAAATGTACAAATTTATTTGTTTGTAGGTTATAGATTCCCTTACTTGCATTCTCACACAAGAGCATAAAAAGCTTAATAAGTTGCCATCCATATGGTTTCTGCCAACAACCTTTTCGGTAAGTTTCAGTAAAAAAATACCCCAAAAAAATCTGTATTTGATATTTTGTTTAAATTAAGTTTCAAGCCGTATATGAATAATTTGATGTATTATTTTTTTTTTACAATATACTCAAGCAACTAGCACTTACATGGTCTAGACCACCCAATCAACTAAGGGAACAATATGCGGATAAGTACATGCATAAGATTGAGTATTTGTCAAGGGTAAGTCCTTTATTTTTTAGTAAAGAATATATGATTTATTTAATCCAAATTGTATGTTTATCTTAATAGCATAGATTCACAATCCTCATTATTTTGTAAATAAGTAGATTTTTGTCCCCATCAACGACCTCAATGAGCATTGGTTCCTGATGATCGTAGACGTGAAAAAAGAAAAGATCTTTGTGCTTGATTCTTGTAAAATACCAGACAGAAACTATGGTAGGCTATTATCAGTTAAAACCATGGTAAGTGGTCTAGTTTGATTTTGTTAAAAGTACATTTAGTTTTTAAACGTTTATTCTCTATTAATTTTGAATGTTTTGTATATAACAAAAAAAAAAAAAACACGACATCGTTTGAAATTACGATTTGAATTTGTAATTTAAGATCATTGCTACATTTGGTTTGTAAGTAATTTAGTAGTTTGTTTAATTTGAAATGAAGGTTCATTTGTTAACACTAATATCGAATTAATTATTTTTAAATTTTTTATAATCTATCCATTTTAGACAGGTAATAAAAATTAACCCGTTACATTGCTTGTACTACACAGTAACCAACAATATTTTATGTCACACAAGCTATATTCATCGAAGAAATGTTAGAACACAAATCTTTCTACATGTCTAGTGAAATCACTGTACCTAGGATTTCTGAGTTTCGTGTCGTGGAACCATCCGACCTACCACAACAGAGGAAAGGCTCGTAAGTAATATTAATTTTAAATTTTTTTTTACTGTCATGTCTTTTGAGTTTGTTATGTACGAATCATGTGTTCGGTTAAACTGATGAATTAGTACAATCACACATTTAACTAAACAGTAATGACTGTGGTATCTGGGTTGCTCAATGGATGAAAGAATGCAGATGGACTGATGATTTTGGCATCACGGTAACCAACTTTATTCATTTTCTAAATTTTTCATTATTATTAGGACAAAATGTAATATGTATCCAGGTATATATATGTTATTCTATTTTGCTGAGCTTTTATTCCCTAAACCCATCGTCTATCCTTCTCTAAACCCATCTTCTCGTCAACTCTGTTCCTTGTTATTTATCCTTGACCACTGAGCCACGACCCACAAAAATAGTGTTTCTCATGTGTTATGTAAGATCTGGAATGACATCGGAGTTATATTTTACGTGATGTTGATCTTTGGGGCAGGTGAAAGGAAGGCTTGAGGGAGGGCAATTGTATACTCCCGCCTATGTAGCCCGCATGATTGCAATGGTTCGGGGGGCAGCAAGGGGCATCACAGTGCCAACAAATTTGACGGTGTTATGGAGCTCATTGCAGCAGTTACTGCAGGAAATGGGCGGAACCGGTGGTGTGGCGATTGATGAATCTTTCTTCCAATCTTTGTTTAATGGACTTGTGAAGGAAGGCGAGATTCAAGGATCAGTTCGTGCAGGAGTCCATTGGACACCAGCTGTAACTGACATGTTTGCAATCGATTATGCATTGTCAAAGTGATGTCCAGATTAAGGTTTTATGGTTTCTTTCTTGGGCCTTTGTTTTGGTTGAACCCTTGATGATCCTTCTCTCAATGTTTGGTTGGCAACAATTGGAAGCAATTTTAAATTCTTTTGACGTATTGCATTTCCAGTTTTTACTCTTATGTAAGTTCTGTTATGTTTTTTAGAAGTTTTATTTTTCTGTTATCATTGTTGAAATGTGCAAATTGACATGTAAATGATGGCAGGTTGTTTTACATAGGCATTTACTAAGAACAGTAGCAGCTCCTATGGTGGATATGCTTCTTCATGATCTGGTAATTCTATACCATAAATTGTCTGTAAACGTAATATATATCTAGAGGGTTTAATATGGTCTAACGCAATAGATTCATCATCTGCAGGATGAACAGAACAAATTGAAGAACGGTGTTGAGCTTCAGGAGGCTCCAACTTCTGAATCTATTTCAGTTAGTCCTGGAGACAGAGTTGCAATTGTAAGAATAAGATGTTATTTGCATCAACGTCTGTATTGCTTTTGTGTTTGCTGCTGAGCATTAGTAGGAGCCATAGAATGAGTACTTACATTTTGTTTATTATTTCCTTTTGTAGTCCAAGAGGTTTCCTAGACCTCTAGCAGATAAGGCTCTTGCTGTTGTAGAAGCATTGGAGGGAAAGGATGGCATTTCTAATTTTGCAACAAATCTTGTTGTTAAGGTTTATGTAATTCATTGCCAACCATTTTTCAATTTACAGTTGCGACCAGTTGGGTGAAAATATCGTTTTTCTTAAGCATCAGAACTATTCTCCTCTCTGATTTGTGAACAGTATAATTAGAAGTTGAATGTGAATGTTCAAACCATAATGTTGAAGTATTCATGGACGCATTTAGAGCAGTAACTGAAGAGAGGTAATGTGTCTATTATTTTGTTGAGCTTCAGGAATGATTTGACCTCCAGTGCTTCTGTAGTGATTCAAGCCTTGCAATGTGATTTGATGTTGAATATTCTTTTTTTCCCTCAGTGCATAGCCTTTGAAAAGACTCCACAAGAAACTCGAAAGAACACTTTTACATTCATATCGTAAGGTATTTAGGCTTTCACCTGCATAAAGCTTTATCAGAATTTGTTTGAATCTACTAGATTCACAAATATACTGTCGATAACACTGGTAATGTATTAAATATCAGATTGGTAGACCAACTGAAAATTACCCAAAATATTAATGTGCGAGTGTAACTGCTTTCCCAGAGCCTGAGAGGCTAAATTTGCACAGGCTTTTAGGATGCTGGCACAGGTAGCTGCATCTGCAGTATTTTCAGCTCTTTGCATATCAATTAATAGCTTTATACCTTCTTCAGGGTGTCCCGTCTGAACATTACCCGAGATCAGGTCTGTCCAAGGAACTGAACTTTGAATAGCCCAATTTGCAAAAATCCTATTTGCTTCCCCGAATCACATTTAGCATACATGTCAACCAAAGAATTAACTTGGGCAAACTTTATTTGAATATTCCCTAATTCTCTCTTAGTTACTCATATTGGATTTTTTTACTTTTTCTTATTAGCTTGTGTTCCTATTTTTTTTTAATATTAATGCCTTTAATATTGAGGAAAGTACAATTGCGATTGCAAGGGCTTCTACGTTAAGTTCGTAATTTTTTTCAGTAGTGTTTTCATGGTGGCGTTGACTTGAATGTATTGTTGTTTACGTTTGCTACTTGTTACTGAGTTTTCATGAGAATTTGTTGAGGAACGGAGTTTTTGAGTATAATATGTGTGAGTTGTTGTATCAGTTTAAGGAGTGTTGTTCTGTGCGGCGTTATTGTTATTATAGTTTCAGATGTGTGAGATGGTTCCTACACTATTTAGCTTGGGGGTGATTACAGTATCTTCAATGTGTTTTTGAATCCCTAAATTCAATTCAATTCTGTTATCTGGAGCTCTGTTGAGATTGAGGGTCTTAGGTAGGAGAGGAAGAGATAGAAACTTGAATTATATCAAAATTATTACATTAAATAGGTTGGATTAGAAGTTTGTGCATTGTAGATCAAATCTAAAAAATTTCATATCAATCTAAAATCATTAGACATACTCTTTTATAGATCAAAATTGATGGTAATATATAAGAGTTTCAAATATGCATAAATATGAGTTGTCAGTCTTATTGATGTTCAATTTTCACAAAATTCAGTGCAAATTAATGGTATAATTTTGATTAAAATAACACTGATGTGATTTGATCATATATAAAGTAAATAACAAAATTGATTCTATGCTATCTTCACAGATATGCCTTGATATTTTATGATATCTTCTTTATTTCTACTGGGGGCTTCAGCATCAACATTTTGATCCTTTTTTTGCTTTCCTTTATTGGATTAGTGTGTTTATCAGTGAGGGTTTGGTTAGCTTTCTTCACAAGCTAATTAAATTTATGATGTTAACATACTTTTTTGTTAAAAGAGCATTGGTTTGGTTAGCTTTCTTCACAAGCTAATTAAATTTATGATGTTAACATACTTTTTTGTTAAAAGAGCGAAAATGCTGACCTTTCATCATTGGAAATTCCAAAGACAATGAATATCTGCATGCTTCATCCCCCCTCCCTCGTTCATGATAGATGGTAAAACTGATTTTAAATATTTATGTTGAATTAGGTGATTACATTCTTACTTTATATAATCTTGGTAACATATAAGCTTCTCGTCTCATTTTTTCATGTTATTTTTCCTTATGCTTTTCATCACTTGTTTTATCTATCAAACTGTGATGATGATAGGAGTCATCATTTGGTGGCCTTGCAATGTGGTCGTTCTATACTTTTAGAATTTTCTATTTCTGGTTCTAGTTTGTTCATATAAACTGAAGTAAACAACTTTTACAGAAATTGGGTAGACGGTTGATATTTGGAAAGGGGCATAAGCAGCTGGATTTCCAGAATGATAAGAGAAGAAAAAAAATTAGGAAGTTCAAGGAATCAGCCTGGAAATGTGTTTATTTTCTGTCAGCAGAAGTACTTGCTCTGTTCGTAGCTTATGATGAACCTTGGTTTACTAATACAAGAAATTTTTGGGTGGGGCCAGGGAGCCAGGTCTGACCAGATCAAAAGATTAAGTAAGATTATTTTCTTACAAGCCCAGTTATTATAGTTATCCAGTTGCAATGTTTAATATCTTTCATCAATCATTTTCCCTTGCTATAAATTTTTTGTTCAAATTAAGTCTGGTGATAGAGTTGTAAGCTCTAAACATTTCAGGTTGAAACTGAAGGCACTCTACATGTATGCTGCTGGATTATATTCCTACTCCTTCTTTGCTTTAATATTTTGGGAGACACGGCGTTCTGACTTTGGGGTGTCCATGGGTCACCATGTGGCTACTTTCATTCTCATTGTGCTGTCTTACATTGTTAGGTGTGTTAATTTATTATTATCTTGTCATGCAATTTTTTTTTGTTTTTTAATTGTAATTTCTTTGGAGATACAAATCTATAATTTTCTTAATTTGTTTGTGTTTGTTTATTTTTCGCAAAATTCAAACTGAAATGGTTATATACTTATATCTGTGAGGATTCTTGATTAAATCATGCTAATTACCAATGTTTTGAAAATCGGACCGGACCGGCAAGTTGAACCGGTTCAACCGGGAATCGGCAGTAAAAACGATCCGGTCCACCTCTAATAACCTCTTCTTAGAAAATCGCTATCAAACCGTCGAACCGGCCGAAAACCGGTCGGTTCTACTGGACCGGTAACTCTCCGGTTCTTGATAAACGACCCTGTTTTGATTTTTTTGAGGAAAAAAAAAAACCCAACGTTGCGTTAATGCATTTACAGTTTACACCCTCACCCCTTCCCCCAACAACCCCCTTACCAATTCGTGAATCACTCTACTCTAAAGCAAAGTTATATCCCCAAACCAAAACCCTAGGTCCTCCCTACAACATTTCTGCCGCACTGCTGCCGCCGTCCGTGCTGTCGGCATCGTCTGTGGCCAAGCCCTCTCTTGTAGCTCAGCGTCCTCCTTCCCCCTGTCCTCCGTCCGTCCTCCGTGGCTTCTCTGTTTTGTTGGCTTGGAGCAGCTCGCCGTGTCGTCGCTCACCGTCGTCTCCCCGATCGCCGTTCGTGTCTCCGTCGAAGGTTAGTGTCACAGCTATCTTCTTCAGTTCTTGTTCGTGTCTCAGTCTTCTCTCGCCAGAGCCTCTGTTTGCTGATTTCACTTATTCAATTCGTCAGTTCTTCAGTTCTTCAGTTCGTGTCTCAGTCTTCTCTCCCCATAGCCTCTATTTGCTGATTTTTAATGTGAAACTGTGAAATTGCTAATTTTTGCTGATTTTGTGCTGCTGCTCTTTCTTTACTTCCTGAAATTTTTGTTGAAATTTTCTTGTTGTTGCTAAAATTGAAAATCAAATCATTGTTGACATTTTTGTTTAGGGATTAGGGATTACTTGTTGCTGTTTTGTAATGTTTGTTGAAATTTCAGGTTTAGTGTGATTAGGGATTACTTGCTGCTGTCGAAATTTCAAGTTCAGTGTGACTAGGGATTACTTGTTACTATGTTGTAATGTTTGTTGAAATTTTAGGTTTAGTGTGAATGTGTGATTAGGGATTACTTGCTGCTGTTGAAATTTCAGGTTCAGTGTGATTAGGGATTACTTGTTGCTGTACTTGCTGCTATTGAAATTTCAGGTTCAGTGTGACTAGGGATTAGTTGTTGCTGCTAACAATGCATTTGTGAATAATAACTTACTCCAGTCCTCCTAACAATGCATTTGTGAATAATTTGTGTGTTTTTTTTTTGCGGAAGAAAAAAGAATAAAAGGGGGAGGGGGTCGGGGTATCATTTGTTTTCCTTTAGCTTTGTGGTTTCTTTTCGGTAATCTTTTATCCTCTGTTGTATTTTCCCCTTCCTATCAAATAATAGCTCATATAAAAGATTCACTAAATTAGAAAGAAGATCTTTCCATGCATAAATTTCAACAATTGATTACAAAGTGAGAAAACCATATGCTTATTTAACACCTTACATGACTTACAATTTCAGAATATAATAAACAAAGCAATAAAACCAAGCACCAAAGGAACTAAGGTAGATATGCACGTAAATCCATAAAACTTTTCATAAGAGAAAGTGCATAATTCAGTCTATAACTCAACTCTGTAAGAAGAGACTCTTTAAACAACAAATCATAAGGCAACTATACAAAAAAACTATTTGATAACATAAAACAGCCAAAATTGCTAGAAAGAAATGCATAACAGCCAATCAGGTCACATATCTTCTCCAGTTACTACACCTTTGAATCCTGGCAAAGCTGGAAATCTTCGTTTGCACCTAATTGTGCTTGAGGCCCTCCAGCAGAACTAGGTCGACTAGTCAGTTGAGGGAAGTCATTCATGTCAAAACGAGAATTATCACTTGAGTTTACATCATTCAACATATCCATAACATGGCTTTGTGAAAGTGGACCACCAGCATTGGGATAAGAGTTCCCTAGCATTGAAATCACCTACGGAGATCCTGAATCAAGAAGCTCTTGTCACCACAAAGAAATACTTCAATACCTATCATAAGCTCAAATGAGTATCAATCGTAAGAAAAATATTTGTGCATTCAACATGCATGAAAACAAATATAAATGATTTCATCAAGCATATTACATACAAATCTAAAACAACCATCAGTTCTTTAACAGTTTTCAACATGTGGAAGCGAACAATGTGGTTGCATAGAAGAAGGCCAACTAGTTGGACAAGCTGAACCAATGCAAACAGAAAATAAAGTCATCTTCTCTATGGCTGCACTTGCACAAAGCAAATGCAATTAGGGGTCATTGCATGAGAACATCTTTGTGGATAAGTATTGTTTAACACCATTATAATGGACATCCATAAAAATACGTACCTTGTGGAAGCACAACACTCATCAATCGATTCTGTCCCTGTACTCCTAAGCCACCATATCCACTGTTTGCACTCATCAATCGATTCTTGCGCACCTTGAGGTTGTGCATTGGCAGAATCCATATCATGTAGCATTACATCCTTTAGGGGAAAACAAAATTCCAAATCACAAGAAACTATTACCATCAAGCCAGTGTATCAAAAACAATCTTACTGGGTGTGAGCATCTAAGTGTGTTCCTTTGCAAAACTTATCCAAATAATTTTTTTAGTGTTAAAATAACCAATGAGTCAACAACAGCACAATCATCACAATGTAATTGTTCATCATCCTCATTCTTACCATTGCTCGGTTTTGGCGCCTGGATTCTAAGAAAAACACTCTTACTCTTAACCTGTTTCTTTGGAATGCCATTATATCATGAACCCTATCTGCTCTATTATAATCGTACCTATCCAGTTCCAAAGCCGTTGTCTCGAGAGAAGAGTCTCGCGCCTCTTCCGAGCAAAGTTTTGATTCGATACCGGAATTCGGAGGAACAACCACATGGCAACGGCGGTTTGCTCCGCCAAAGCACTCCTTACTGAACCTGGAAGCACTGCGGCGAGGATTAGAATTTGAAGGAGACTGCGATAGCATTAAACTACGGTGACGCAAATCATGTTCAAAAAGAACAGGAACCTGAGGAACAAAGAGTGGATTGGCGGGTAAAAAAACGGGAGGGTTGAAATTGAATGCGGTAGGGTTCACAAGAACGTGGTTGGGAACCTGACGGAGATGGTGGTGGTTATACGGCGGAGGAAGAGGAATGTACATATTTGGGCGACGGGAGTGATGAAAGTAGGGATCCATGGCAGCGGAGAGAGGAGACAAAAGGACAAACGGAGATGGAGGAAGGAGATACAGAAGATTAGGGTTCATTGTGTGGGAGCTTGATTTGGGGAAGAATTTGGGCGACGGTAGTGATGAAAGTCTGGATCCATGGCGGCGGAGAGAGGAGACAGAAGGACAAACGGAGATGGGGAAGGAGATACAGAGGATTAGGTGTGTGGGAGCTTAATTTGGGGAAAAATTAAAGATTGAATTTTTAGTAAATTACATAATCACCCACTTTGGGCTATAATTTAATTACTAATAGTTTAACCATAGTTAACATAGCAACCAATTAAAAGATGACATGTCATAGAGGGTAAATTACATGTTATTATAGGAAGGGTAGAGTAGAATTCACCATATATATATATATATATATATAAAGCAAAAAAATAAAAAATAAAGAAGAAAAAAGAAAAGAAAAAGAGCAAATCATAAAAAGGGGACAAAATGCCCCAAAGTAAATGGTGAAAGCAATGCGTATGTACTGTACTCGAAATTCGGATGCATGAATATGTGGAAAACATAATCAATGGGTAGATAGGCTTTATATTATGATTACATGCATTGTCCTAAGTTAGGTGGAAAGTTTAAGTTAACTAAGGATTCAGATTTTAGTCCACTTGGCCAAATACAATCCTACCTTGACCATAACCCCATTACAACCCTTAAAAGACCTCTTGATATGTGTATTTTGTGCATTAAATTTTTGTTGATTGTTAGATGAAGAGCAAGCCTTAGAAAGCAAGGTTAGTTGAGAATTGAGAGAATCGAACCTTAAACACTTGAGTGATTAGAGTGTATACACTTCCGGTGAGGGTTCATTGCTCGATTCTTTGTTCCTGGCTTTCACGAGCTATTCTCTTCTGCAAGTCTATTTGTACTTCATTTTTATGATTTGAATTAGTGAAATCTAGTTCATATTTCTTCTTGAAGGATTTGTTTACTTTTAACCAAGTAGGTAGAAATATTTTGCATGTAGTTGCATTCATATAGATAGGTTACATTTCATACTTTCTACCATTCCTCTTCACTCTCTTATAGCTTCTCTTGAGCTTAGCATGAGGACATGCTAATGTTTAAGTGTGGGGAGATTGATAAAATACTATTTCATGGTTTATCTTGTGCTCAATTGAGTGGTTTTTATCAAGTCTTTGCACACTTATTCATACTAATTGTATGGTTTTACATTTTCCTTCCTAATCTTGTGTTACGATTCAAAACATGTTTCCTGGGCCCTTAAATTTTCTATTTTTAATCCTCTCTTATTACCATTGGATGCCATGATATGTGTGTTAAGTGTTTTCAAGGTTTATAGGGCAGAAATGACTTAGAGGATGGAAAGGAAGCATGCAAAAGTGGAAGGAATACAAGAAACTAAAGGAACTGCTAAAGTTGTACAGCCTGACCTCTTGGTACTAAATCGACCATAACTTGAGCTACAGAGGTCCAAATGAGACGGTTATAGTTGCGTTGGAAAGCTAACATCCGGGGCTTCACAATGATATATAATTTGCCATAGCTGCCTCGAAGATAGGCGACACGCACCCGTAGATCACGCACATGCGTGACCTGGCAAAAAACCAATCTACGCTCACGTGTGGACGACGCTCACGCGTGACTTTGCAGCGACCTGTACGTACCAGAAACCACTGGGGGCGATTTTTGGGCTATTTCTGACCCAGTTTTCAACCCAGAAAACACATATTCGAGGCTATAAAGTGGGGGAATCCATTCATTTATTGAGATAACATTCATAATTCACAATTTTAGGCTTTAGATGTAGTTTAGTAGAGGGAGAAGCTCTCTCCTCTCTCTTAAGATTTAGGATTTAGAATTTCTCTTAATTTTAGGATTGCTTCTTCTCAATTCCAGGTTCAATGTTCTTTTAATTTAGTTTCTCTTATCTACTTTTATTCACTCTATTACTTTAGTTGCCCTATTTCAATTGCTAATTACTTATGTTTCCAAATTGGCTTATGAACTCTTCATGTTAGATTTGAATATTCTATTTAATGCAATTTGAGGTATTTCAGATTTATGATTTCTTTCTTCTATTTATGATATAAATAATTTAGATTTTTTCCCCTTTGCTTTGGTTGAGTAATTGGTGACACTTGAGTTATCAAACTCAGCTGTTGATTGAAAATTGGAATTTGCTGATTGATTTGGATCCCTCTAAAGCTAGTCTTTCCACAGGAGTTGACTAGGACTTGAAGAATCAAATTGATTAGTCCACTTGACTTTTCTTTATTTAGTAAGGGTTAACTAAGTGGGAGCAATAAACAATTCTCATCACACCTGATAAGGATAACTAGGATGGGATTTCCAGTTCTTATACCTTGCAATGGTTTTCATGATAATTAATTTACTTTCTTGCCAGTTTATTTTTCTTGTTCACTATTCAAAATCCCCAAAAAGATAATCTTCCATAACCAATAATAAATCACACCTCCCTGCAATTCCTTGAGATACGACCCGAGGTTTAAATACTTCGGTTATAAATTTTATTGGGTTTTGTTACTTGTGATAACCAAAGTTTTTGTACGAAAGGATTCTCTGTTGGTTTAGAAACTATACTTACAACGTGATTATTCTTATAAAATTCTTTACTAGTAAGAATCCGATCGTTAGTTGTCAATTAAGTCACACCAGAATATGGAATGATTCTCCGGTGGGTGCCTCATTGCTTCTTCTAAGCTAAAACTTACGACTCTCCCATCTATCTCAAATGAGTAGGTTCCCGAATGGGCATCCAACTTGAATCTAGAGGTCCTCAAAAACGACCTCCCAAGTAGGATAGATGATGTCCTTTTGGATTCACTTGGTGGCATCTCAAGGATATGAAAATCAATTGGAAATACCAAACCCTTTATGTTAACCAACACATCTTCTGCAATACCCATCACAGTTATTATGATCTTGTCCGCCAAGACAAACCTAGCCGCTGACCGCTTCAACGGTGGGAGCTTCAATATATGACAAATGGAAAGGGGCATAATGCTAACGCATGCACCAAGGTCACACATACAATCAATGAATTGGACTCCATCAATGACACAAGAGACTAAACAAGGGCCTGGATCAACACACTTTTCCGGAATGGCTCCCATCAAAGCCGAAATAGAACTCCTCAATGGAATGGTTTCTAACTCATGGATTCTATCTTTGTTCATACATAACTCCTTAAGAAACTTCGCATATTTAGGCACTTGATATATAGTATCAAAGAGAGGGATAGTTACCTCTACTTTCTTGAACATCTCTACCATTTTTGGGTCAAGTTCTACACGCTTCTTAGCCTTTCTTGCCAATGTAGGAAATGGGATTGGTTGAGCCACTTCCTCTAAGACTTGCTCCTTTCTAGGGACTTCACTCCTTGGTTGAGGGTCTTCATCTTCAACTATCACATGTGCTTCCTCCTCCTCTTCAATTTCTTTTATCTCAACTCCATCCTCCTCTTGAGTAGCTATCATTGGGCTAAGTGCCTTTGAGTTCTTCTCTTTCAATTAAGTTCCGTACCTCAAGGTTATGGCGCTGATTCCACCCTTGGGGTTGGGTAGAGGTTGAGAGGGTATGGCACTAGAGTTTGGAGCTTGAGGAGTAGAGGTAGAAGGTGACTCCATGCGAGCAATGAGGGCTTGAAGGGTAAAAGTAAGACCATTGAGACTTGAGTTGAGTGTATTTTGGAGTTCTTTTTGCCCTTAGAGTATGGATCGGAGTGTCTCATCTTGATTTAAATAAGGGGAGGGATATGTGATTTGTGGTGCTTGTGATTGGTTAGGTTGAGGTGGTTGTCTATGAGGTGGTATTTAGGTTTGGTAGTTCCTTCCTTGGTTTGGTTGTTGAGGTGGTGGGTTTTGTGAGTATCGGTTTTGTGGGTTATTGTGTTCCATCTTTGCTTGCCTCCATTGTCCCTATCTCCTTGTTGATAATTGTCCCACCAACCTTGGTTAGAGCTATCCCTCTAACCTTGATTAGAGTTGTTACTCCCTTGGTTATAATTGCCTCCTTGTTGGGGGTACCCTTGGTTGTAATTGCTCCCTTGTGAATGGTATCCTTGATTAAGGCGATCATAGTAGGAGCGATCATAGAAGTTGTGGGTAGCCGCTAGAGTATTATCCTCTTGGAGACTTGGACATTCATCCGTGTAGTGGGAGTAGCATGAGCAGATGCCGCATACTTCTTGGGGGACCAATTGTTGGCTTTGTTGGTGTTGAAGAGAGGGTGGAGGTTGTTGTTTATTCACTTGGAGTTGCTTTAGAAGACTTGTCATCTCACACAAGGTCTTGGTAAGGGTAGCGGTCTCACCACTAGAAGAGACTTCATTCACGGCCTTTGGGCGGTTGATTCTCCGTCTAGCATGTTGAGTGGATTCGGCCAAGTCGGTAATGAGTTGCCATGCCTCCTCCACCGTCCTATACTTTGTCAAAGAACCATTGCTTGAGGCATCCAATAGATTCTTATCTTTCTCTCTCATGCCTTGGCACACATAGCTAAGTAATACTTGAGTGTCAATCATGTGGTTGGGACATGAGTCAAGAAGTTTGCGAAACCGTTCCGAATACTCATATAGGGTTTTCATCTCGCCTTGTACAATACAAGAGATCTCCTTTCTTAGCTTGTCCATCATTTCTATGGGCATGAATTTATCAAGGAATTCTCTTCTAAGCAAGTCCCAATCATAGACAACATCACTAGGTAAGGTATAAAACCACTCCTTGGCTCTTCCCTCAAGAGAGAAAGGGAAGGCAAACAACCATATAGCCACTTCATCAGATCCTTCCCTCCTAGTGGTCGAGCATACACCATGAAAGTCCTTAAGGTGTCGAATTGGATCTTGTGCGGGAAGTCCATGGAACTTTGGTAGAAGATTGATGAGAGCGGTCTTGAGTTCAAAGTTTACATTCAAGTTGGGATGAAGTACATGAAGAGGTTGGAGAACAAAGTCCGGTGCACCCGCTTCCTTGAGAGTAACTCTCCTTGGAGCAGCCATGTTGTCAACACCTAGATCAAAAGAAGAACTATTAGTAGTATCAATGGAAGAGTAATTAGTGCCTTCCTTGAATGACGAGTCGGAATCTACTTCGGATATGGTTGGTGAATTGGTAAAAACCTTTTCACCTTCCTCAAAGGCTAACTGCCTCCGAGCTTGCCTAATATGAAGCATAGTTCTTTCAATTTCCGAATCAAATGGGGATAAACTCGGATTTGGTAGTGAACGCATCATACAATGAAGGAGATAAGAAGCTCATGACATCAAGTAGTATTTAAGCAAAGATTAATCCTAACTAACAATCAAACAAACAAAAAATCTAGAGAGAAATGCAAGTATCCACATATTAACATATTCACACTAACCAATAGAATGGCACACATAAGTAAATCCCCGGCAACGGCGCCATTTTGATGAACGTTATATTCTCATGCTGGATTAGAAATTAACAATGAGTCCAATCGTGAGTATAGTCTAACCGACATGCAAATATCGCATCAAACAATCCTAAAATCTATAACCGAGAGTATTGATCCCTGATGAGCGGATAATTTACACGTTTTTTGGCATTGTTTTTACAGAGTTTTCAGTATAATTTAGTTAGTTTTTTGTATATTTTTATTAGTTTTTAATTAAAATTCACATTTATGGACTTTACTGTGACTTTGTGTATTTTTCTGTGATTTCAGGTATTTTTTGGCTGAAATTGAGGGACTTGAGCAAAAATCAGATTCAGAGGTTGAAGAAGGACTGCAGATGCTGTTGGATTCTGACCTCCCTGCACTCAAAGTGGATTTTCTGGAGCTTCAAAACTCCAAATGGCGCGCTCTCAATTGCGTTGGAAAGTAGACATCTAGGGCTTTCCAGCAATATATAATAGTCCATACTTTGCCTAAGTTTAGACGACGCAAACTGGCGTTGAATGCCAGTTCCATGCTGCATTTTGGAGTTAAACGCCAGAAACAGGTTGCAAAGTGGAGTTAAACGCCAGAAACAGGTTACAAACTGGCGTTCAACTCCAAGAGAAGCCTCTACACGTGTAAAGCTCAATGCTCAGCCCAAGCACACACCAAGTGGGCCCCAGAAGTGGATTTCTGCATCATTTACTCATCTCTGTAAACCCTAGTAACTAGTTTAGTATAAATAGAACTTTTTACTATTGTATTTACATCTTTAGTTTCATCTTTAGATCACGTTTGGGGGCTGGCCATTCGGCCATGCCTGAACCTTCATCACTTATGTATTTTTAACGGTAGAGTTTCTACACCCCATAGATTAAGGTGTGGAGCTCTGCTGTTCCTCATGAATTAATACAAAGTACTACTGTTTTTCTATTCAATTCAAGCTTATTCCGCTTCTAAGATATTTATTCGCACCCAAGAACATGATGAATGTGATGATTATGTGACGCTCATTATCATTCTCACTTACGAACACGTGCCTGACAAACACTTCCGTTCTACATGCAAACAAGCTAGAATGGGTATCTCTTAGATATCTAATACAGGAGACCGAGTCCGAGATATTAGAATCTTCGTGGTATAAGTTAGAACCCATGGATAGCCATTCTTGAGATCCGGAAAGTCTAAACCTTGTCTGTGGTATTCCGAGTAGTATCTGGGAAGGGATGGCTGTGACGAGCTTCAAACTCGCGAGTGCTGGGCGTAGTGACAGA
>NC_029794.2:24981699-24981874 GCF_000816755.2 Arachis ipaensis | reverse complement strand
GCTTGACTGAGATTTACAAGGTGACCATAGCTTGCTTCAAGCCGACAATCTCCGTGGGATCGACCCTTACTCACATAAGGTTTATTACTTGGATGACCCAGTGCACTTGTTGGTCAGTTGTGCGAAGTTGTGACAAAGAATTAAGATTATGAACGTGCATATAAAGTTTTCAGCA
>NC_029794.2:24955596-24981681 GCF_000816755.2 Arachis ipaensis | reverse complement strand
ATAAAGGAATCTCTATACTGTGACATAGAGGATTCTATATTTTTTTTTTTCTGTTTTCTTCTTTTTCATATGAGCAGGAACAAGGATAAGAACATTCTTGTTGAAGCTGATCCTGAACCTGAAAGAACTCTAAAGAGGAAGCTAAGGGAAGCTAAAGCATAACTCTCTGGAGAAAATCTTACTGAAAATTTCGAAAAAGAAGGAGATATGGCCAAAAATAACAACAATGCAAGGAAGATGCTTAGTAACTTTACTGCACCCAATTCCAATTTACATGGAAGAAGCATCTCAATTCCTGCCATTGGAGCAAACAACTTTGAGCTTAAACCTCAATTAGTTTCTCTGATGCAACAGAACTGCAAGTTTCATGGACTTCCATCAGAAGATCCTTTTCAGTTCTTAACTGAATTCTTGCAGATCTGTGATACTGTTAAGACCAATGGGGTTGATCCCGAGGTCTACAGGCTTATGCTTTTCCCGTTTGCTGTAAGAGACAGAGCTAGAGTATGGTTGGACTCTCAACCTAAAGATAGCCTGAACTCTTGGGATAAGCTGGTCAAGGCTTTCTTAGCCAAGTTCTTTCCTCCTCAAAAGCTTAGTAAGCTTAGAGTGGATGTCCAAACCTTCAAACAGAAGGAAGGTGAATCCCTCTATGAAGCTTAGGAGAGATACAAGGAACTGACCAAAAAGTGTCCTTCTAACATGCTTTCAGAATGGACCATCCTGGATATATTCTATGATGGTCTGTCTGAGCTATCAAAGATGTCACTGGACCATTCTGCAGGTGGATCTATTCACCTAAAGAAAACGCCTGCAGAAGCTCAAGAACTCATTGACATGGTTACCAATAACCAGTTCATGTACACTTTTGAAAGGAATCCTGTGAATAATGTGACACCTATGAGGAAGGGAGTTCTTGAAATTGATACTCTGAATGCCATATTGGCTCAGAACAAAATATTGACTCAGCAAGTCAATATGATCTCTCAGAGTCTGAATGGATTGAAGGAATCATCCAACAGTACTAAAGAGGCATCTTCTGAAGAAGAAGCTTATGATCCTGAGAACCCTGCAATAGCAGAGGTGAATTACATGGGTGAACCCTACGGAAACCCCTATAATTCCTCATAGAGAAATCATCCAAATTTCTCATGGAAGGATCAACAAAAGCCTCAACAAGGCTTTAACAATGGTGGAAGAAACAGGTTTAGCAATAGCAAGCCTTTTCTGTCATCCACTCAGCAAAAGACAGAGAATCCTGAGCAGGATCCATCTAACTTAGCAAATATAGTCTCTGATCTATATAAGGCCACTTTAAGTTTCATGAATTAAACAAGGTCCTCCATTATAAATCTGGAGGCACAAGTGGGTCAACTGAGTAAAAGGGTCACTGAAACTCCTCCTAGTACTCTCCCAAGCAATACAGAAGAAAATCCAAAGAGAGAGTGCAAAGCCATTGATTTAATCACCATGGCCGAACCTACAAGGGAGGGAGAGGATGTGAATCCCAGTGAGGAAGACCTCCTGGGACGTCCAGTGATCAATAAGGAGTTTCCCTCTGAGGAACCAAAGGAATCTGAGGCTCATCTAGAGACCATAGAGATTCTATTGAACCTTCTTATGCTATTCATGAGCTCTGATGAGTATTCTTCTTCTGAAGAGAATGAAGATGTCATTGAAGAGCAAGTTGCCAAGTACCTTGGTGCAATCATGAAGCTGAATGCCAAATTATTTGGTAATGAGACTTGGGAAGATGAACCTCCCTTGCTCACCAATGAACTGAGTGATCTGGATCAACTGACATTGCCTCAGAAGAAACATGATCCTGGAAAGTTCTTAATACATTGTACCATAGGCACCATGACCTTTGAGAAGGCTCTGTGTGACCTTGGGTCAGGGATAAACCTCATGCCACTCTCTGTAATGGAGAAACTGGGAATCTTTGAGGTGCAAGCTGCTAGAATCTCATTAGAGATGGCAGACAACTCAAGAAAACAGGCTTATGGACTAGTAGAGGATGTGTTAGTAAAGGTTGAAGGCCTTTACATCCCTGCTAATTTTATAATCCTAGACACTGGGAAGGATGAGGATGAATCCATCATCCTTGGAAGACCCTTCCTAGCCACAGCAAGAGCTGTGATTGATGTGGACAGAGGAGAATTGATCCTTCAACTGAATGAGGACAACCTTGTGTTTAAAACTCAGGGAACTCCTTCTGTAACCATGGAGAGGAAGCATGAAAAGCTTCTCTCACTGCAGAGTCAATCAAAGCCCCCACAGTCAAACTTTAAGTTTGGTGTTGGGAGGCCACAACCAAACTCTAAGTTTGGTGTTGAACTCCCATATCCAAACTCTAAGTTTGGTGTTGGGAAGTCCCAACAATGCTCTGAACATCGGTGAGGCTCCATGAGAGCTCACTGTCAAGCTATTGACATTAAAGAAGCACTTGTTGGGAGGCAACCCAATGTTATTTAATCAATTTTATTTTATTTTATTTTCTCTTTATTATTTCGTGTTTTATTAGGTTGATGATCATGTGGAGTCACAAAAACTACTGAAAAATCAAAAACAGAATGAAAAACAGCATTGAAAATAGCACACCCTAGAGGAAGAGCTTACTGGCGTTTAAACGCCAGTAAGTAGCATCTGGCTGGCGTTTAATGCCAGAACAGAGCATGAAACTGGCGTTAAACGCCAGAAATGAGCAGCGGTCTGGTGTTTAAATGCCAGGATTGCACCCAGAGGAAAGCTGGCGTTAAACGCCAGAAACAAGCTCCATTTGGGCATTTAACGCCAGAAACAAGCATGGAAGTGGCGTTAAACGCCAGAATTGCACAATAAGGGCGTTTTTCACGCCTAATTGAGGCAGGGATATTAAGTCCTTGGCCCCACTTGATCTGTGGGCCCCACAGGATCCCCACCTAACCCTATTCTCTCCTCTTCACACCTTTTCATAACTCTCTTCCCCAAATGCCCTTCACAATCACTTCCCCCACAGGATCCCCACCTAACCCTATTCTCTCCTCTTCACACATTTTCACAACTCTCTTCCCCAAATGGCCTTCACCAATCACTTCAATCTCTCTTTCCCATCACCCCCTCACCACTCACATCCATCTTCTCTTCCCCAAAAATCCCACCTACCTTCAAATTCAAAATATTTTCCCTCCCAAACCCAACCCTAATGGCCGAAACTTAACCCTCTCCCCCTCCTATATAAACCCCTCATTCCTTCTTCATTTTCACACAACACAATCCTAACTTCTCACCTTGGCCGAAAATACCTCACCATCCATCTCCTCCATTTTTTTCTTCTTCTACTTCTTTCTTTCTTCTTTTGCTCGGGGACGAGCAAACATTTTAAGTTTGGTGTGGTAAAAGCATTGCTTTTTGTTTTTCCATAACCATTAATGGCACCTAAGGCCAGAGAAACCTCTAGAAAGAGGAAAGGGAAGGCAATTACTTCCACCTCTGAGTCATGAGAGATGGAGAGATTCATCTCAAAGGTCCATCAAGACCACTTCTATGAAGTTGTGGCTAAGAAGAAAGTGATCCCTGAGGTTCCTTTCAAGCTCAAAAGGAATGAGTATCCGGAGATCCGACATGAGATTCAAAGAAGAGGTTGGGAAGTTCTCACCAACCCCATTCAACAAGTCGGGATCCTAATGGTTCAAGAGTTCTATGCAAACGCTTGGATCACAAGGAACCATTATCATAGTGTGAACCCAAATCCAAAGCATTGGCTTACTATGGTTCGGGGGAAATACTTAGATTTCAGTCTGGAAAATATAACGCTGGCGTTCAACTTGCAAATGATGGAAGAAAACGCACGCCCCTACACAAGAAGGGTCAACTTTGATCAAAGGTTGGACCTGGTCCTCATAGACATATGTGAGGAAGGAGCTCAATGGAAAAATGACTCAAGAGGCAAGCCGGTTCAACTAAGAAGGCATGACCTCAAACCAGTGGCTAGGGGATGGCTAGAGTTCATTCAACGCTCAATCATTTCTACTAGTAACCGGTCTGAAGTTACTATAGACTGGGCCATCATGATCCATAGTATCATGATTGGAGAGGAGGTGGAAGTTCATGAGATTATACCTCAAGAACTCTACAAGGTGGCTGACAAGTCCTCTACTTGGGCAAGGTTAGTCTTTCCTCACCTCATTTGCCACCTCTGCAATTCGGCTGGAATTGACATAGAGGGAGATATCCTTACTGAAGAGGATAAGCCCATCACTAAGAAAAAGATGGAGCAAACAAGAGATCATGGACCTCAACATGAGCATGAGGAGATTCCTCACCATGAAATCCCTGAGATGCCTCAAGGGATGCACTTCCCTCCACAAAACTATTGGGAACAAATTAACACCTCCTTAGGAGAATTAAGTTCCAACATGGGACAACTAAGGGTGGAGCACCAAGAGCACTCAATCATCCTCCATGAAATTAGAGAAGATCAAAGAGCTATGAGGGAGGAGCAAGAAAGACAAGGAAGAGACATAGAGGAGGTCAAGAGCACCATTGGTTCTTCAAGAAGAGGAAGACGCCACCCTCACTAAGGTGGACTCATTCCTTAATCTCCTTGTCTATTTATTTTGTGTTTTTCGATTTTTGAGCTTTATATTTATTTATATTTGTGTCTTATTACATGATCATTAGTGTCTAAGTGTCTATGCCTTAAAGTTATGAATATGAATCCATCACCTCTCTTGAATGAAAAATGTTTTAATTACAAAAGAACAAGAAGTACATGGTTTCGAATTCATTCTTGAAACTAGTTTAATTATTTTGATGTGGTGGCAATACTTTTTGTTTTCTAAATGAATGCTTGAACAGTGCATATGTCTTCTGAAGTTGTTGTTTATGAATGTTAAATATGTTGGCTCTTGAAAGAATGATGAAAAGGAGACATGTTATTTGATAATCTGAAAAATCATAAAAATGATTCTTGAAACAAGAAAAACCAGTGAATACAAAAGCTTGCAGAAAAAATAATATACGAAAAAAAAAAGAAAAAAAAAAAGAGAAAAAGAACAAGCAAGCAGAAAAAGCCAAAAGCTCTTAAAACCAAAAGGCAAGAGCAAAAAGCCAATAGCCCTTAAAACCAAAAGGCAAGGGTAATAAAAAGGATCCAAGGCTTTGAGCATCAGTGGATAGGAGGGCCTAAAGGAATAAAATCCTGGCCTAAGCGGCTAAACCAAGCTGTCCCTAACCATGTGTTTGCGGCGTGAAGGTGTCAAGTGAAAACTTGAGACTGAGCGGTTAAAGTCAAGGTCCAAAGCAAAAAGAAGAGTGTGCTTAAGAACACTGGACACCTCTAATTGGGGACTTTAGCAAAGCTGAGTCACAATTTGAAAAGGTTCACCCAGTTATGTGTCTGTGGCATTTATGTATCTGGTGGTAATACTGGAAAACAAAGTGCTTAGGGCCACGGCCAAGACTCATAAAGTAGATGTGTTCAAGAATCAACATATTGAACTAGGAGAATCAATAACACTATCTGAACTCTGAGTTCCTATAGATGCCAATCATTCTGAACTTCAATGGATAAAATGAGATGCCAAAACTATTCAAGAGGCAAAAAGCTACAAGTCCCGCTCATCTGATTGGAGTTAAGTTTCATTGATATTTTGGAATTCATAGTATATTCTCTTCTTTTTATCCTATTGATTTTCAGTTGCTTGGGGACAAGCAACAATTTAAGTTTGGTGTTGTGATGAGCAGATAATTTATACGCTTTTTGGCATTGTTTTTACATAGTTTTCAGTATAATTTAGTTAGTTTTTAGTATATTTTTATTAGTTTTTGGTTAAAATTCACATTTCTGGACTTTACTATGACTTTGTGTGTTTTTCTGTGATTTCATGTATTTTCTGGCTGAAATTGAGGGACTTGAGCAAAAATTAGATTCAGAGGTTGAAGAAGGACTGCAGATGCTGTTGGATTCTGACCTCCCTGCACTCAAAGTGGATTTTCTGGAGCTACAGAACTCCAAATGGCGCGCTCTCAATTGCGTTGGAAAGTCGACATCCAGGACTTTCCAGAAATATATAATAGTCCATACATTGCCCAAGTTTAGATGATGCAAACCGGCGTTGAACGCCAGTTCCATGCTGCATTCTGGAGTTAAACGCCAGAAACAGGTTGCAAAGTGGAGTTAAACGCCAGAAACAGGTTACAAATTGGCGTTCAACTCCAAGAGAACCCTTTACACGTGTAAAGCTCAATGCTCAGCCCAAGCACACACCAAGTGGGCCCCAGAAATGGATTTCTGCATCATTTACTCATCTCTGTAAACCCTAGTAACTAGTTTAGTATAAATAGAACTTTTTAATATTGTATTTACATCTTTAGTTTCATCTTTAGATCATGATTGGGGGCTGGCCATTCGGCCATGCCTGAACCTTTATCACTTATGTATTTTCAACGGTAGAGTTTCTACACACCATAGATTAAGGTGTGGAGCTCTGCTGTTCCTTATGAATTAATACAAAGTACTACTGTTTTTCTATTCAATTCAAGCTTATTCCGCTTCTAAGATATTCATTCGCACCCAAGAACATGATGAATGTGATGATTATGTGACGCTCATCATCATTCTCACTTATGAACGCGTGCCTGACAAACACTTCCGTTCTACATGCAAACAAGCTAGAATGAGTATCTCTTAGATATCTAATACAGGGGACCGAGTCCGAGATATTAGAATCTTTGTGGTATAAGTTAGAACCCATGGATGGCCATTCTTGAGATCAGAAAAGTCTAAACCTTGTCTGTGGTATTCCGAGTAGGATCTAGGAAGGGATGGCTGTGACGAGCTTCAAACTCGTGAGTGCTGGGAGTAGTGACAGACGCAAAAGGATAGTAAATCCTATTCCAGTATGATCGAGAACCGACAGATGATTAGCCATGCAGTGACAGCGCATTGGACCATTTTCACAGAGAGGATGGGATGTAGCCATTGACAACGATGATGCCCTACATAAAGCTTGCCATGGAAAGGAGTAGGAATGGTTGGATGAAGACAGCAGGAAAGCAGAGGTTCAGAGGAACGAAAGCATCTCTATACTCTTATCTGAAACTCTCACCAATGAATTACATAAGTATCTCTATCCTATTTTAATTATCTTTTAGTACACTATAATCTCTTAATACATTTGAATCCGCCTGACTGAGATTTACAAGGTGACCATAGCTTGCTTCAAGCCGACAATCTCCGTGGGATCGACCCTTACTCACATAAGGTTTATTACTTGGACGACCCAGTGCACTTGCTGGTTAGTTGTGCGAAGTTGTGACAAAGAACTAAGATTATGAACGTGCGTATAAAGTTTTCAGCGCTGTTACCAAGGAATGGAACCGTCACAATTTCTACGCACCAATCTCGGGTCGTTCTCTCTAGAAATTGCCTTAGAATTCACATCATTGATTAGGAAGTCTTTTGTGGTTTTGAGAGTTGGTGCAAGAATTCAAACTAACAAAAGTAAACAACAATTAATTGAAATAAAAGCCTTGGCCAAGGGTGAGTATTGGAAGTTCCATCATTGTAGCTTCCTTTAATTGTGATAAGAATTGATTATTGCTCTACTTAGTTAACCCCCTAATAATGGAGGAAAGTCAAGTGAAAGTAACTAACTTGAGTCACAAGTCCTAGTTTCACCCTAGGGAAGTCTAGCTTTAGTGCACTCCAAGTCAATTAGCAATTTTCAATTCCTAATCAACAATTGATATCCACTACTCAAGTGTCTCCAATAACTCAACCCCTAAGCCAAGTAAGAAAAATCTACTCCATAGCTAAGGTTGTTATTTTCACAAACAATTGGTGGGCAATTATGGAAGACATGATGTAATTGAGAGAAAAGAGTTGAATTAAAGCTATCTAATCCAAGCAATCATCAAAAATCAAGCAATTGAATGAAATTCCTCAATGCATTAATCAAAACTCAAAGTAACAAGGTCACAAATCTAGATCTAAGTGAATGAATCAAGAGAACACTAATTAAGAGTAGAAGAAAAGTAGATCTACAACTTGTATCAAAGTAAAAGTTAATTAGCAATGGATCTCACCAAGAAATCAAAGGAGAATTGCAATGGAGAGAGTAAAATCCTAGAGAGAAGTTAGAGTTTCTCTCTCTAAAAAAATGTAACTAACTACCCAAAATATTTAGAATTATGACTAATTATCCCAACCCCCTAATCCTAATTGGTCTTCATATGCTTTTCCCTCCAAAATCCTACCCCAAAATAGGGCCTGGGACTGCCTGAAATTGCTGGTCATGTTTTCTTCTTAAAAAATCACGTGCGCCATCGGTGCGTACGCGCACAGTACGCGTACGCGTCCCTGGGGTTTTTCACGACCTACGCGCAGGCTTCAAGCATATAAGCACGCCAGCTTCTCGTCTCAGCTCCATCACGCGGGCTCAGAGGGCGCATATCCGTGCGTACGCGTACAGTGCGCGTGCGCGCCCATGCTCAAACTCCAAAACTCTAATTTATTCCATGCTCCTTCCATTCATGCATGCTTCCTTCACTCCTCTCAGCCATTTTTCCCTATAACTTCTGAAGCCACTTAACAAACGGATCACGGCATCGAATGGTAATAGAGGAGGATTAAAGTATATCAATTCTGATGCAAAAGAAGCATGTTTTCATCTATGAAGCAAAGTGGGGAAAGGAACACAAAATCATGCAATTTTATATGAATAAGTGTGGAAGATCATTGATAAAACCCTTAAAATCTATATATGATAAACCCTAAAAACGGGGTTTATCACCAAGCCAGTGAAAAGATTGAGAAAAAATTTAACATTACCGGAACACTAGTTTCCTGAATGTCAAATTTTGATTGAAAAAGTTTATACCCTTCATCAGTAGGTGATGGTAGGATTTCTGGGATCGGTCCAAAGAAGTCCTACCATTGGTAGAACCAATTTGGAAAAACATAATTTGATTTTCTTTTAAAATAGATTAACCATGAATGTCTGTACTGAGTATTTTGAAACCAAAATACTTTAGTCTAGGCTTCCATGTAGTCCTAATAATTAAAACCTATTGGGTCATAATTTTGAGAAAACTTTTGGATTTTGTTTAGATTGTTCCCAAATTGCTTTGGGGTTAAAACTTTGAGGATTTGGATTGTTGAATGGGTTATAAAGTCAAGATTAGTTTTGTCCTTGTAATGTTTAATAGATACTGAGTCGGTATCTAGTAAAATGAATTCATAAAATTGGCGTGTTTTATTGGGTGCAAATGGCTTGAAATGGAATCCAGTAGGAAAGATTTTTGGGATGACTTTGTTTGGTGAGTTATCCCAAAATTTAGGCTCCATTTGGATAATGTTTGAGTATTTGTTTGTGGATATGTAATTGGTTTAGGTTTTTTGTGTTTTGGTAGTAATTGTGGATGTTTGCAGTGTTAGGACTATGTTCTTTTCTCTTCGTTTCTGTACTACAGTTTTTTGGTTGGCTACTTGGGATATTAGTTCAGCTAAGTCAATTTCTTCATCTGACTCACTGCAAATGTCAGCCCAAGATTTTTTGTTAAGTTTGGTGAGGCCTTGGTCTTGTAAGGCCAAGAGGGTTTCGATTGGGAAGGCGTAGTCTGCCTTAGTCTGCTTGGCTTGATTGATTGCTGGTTCATTGGATTATTGGGCTGGATTTTTAGAGGGTTGTTGGGTAGATTGTTGGGTAGATGACCCAGTTGGGATGCTTGACCCTGATTTTCTGGTTGGCCCTGCTATGACTAGGCGAACGCCTCTGCCTCTTACTGAGGCTAATGTTGCCTTTTTAGGCATCGTCTCTGTGCTTGTCTCCCTGCAAATATTCACGTGTGAGAAAGTCAGGGAGAGAGTTTGAGTTGCCCTTGATGTGCTCAATATCAAAATAAAAAATGCTTAATATAGCTTGCCACCTGGCAAACACTTGTTTTTATGCAAGATTTTAACGTCATTTTGTAAAACTTCTTTAGCTGATTTGCAATCAACTCGGACTAAAAACTTTTGATTGAGTAAGTCAGATTGAAATTTTGTGATGCATAAAATAATGGCTAAAATTTCCTTTTTTATAGTGGAATAGCTTTGTTGAGTACTATTCCAATGTTTTGATGTAAATGCAATGATACATTCTTTATCATGCAATTTTTGTTTTAAGATACCACCATATCCTAAATTAGATGCATCTGTTTCAACACTTTTGAATGCATGAGGAACAGGTAGGTAAAGGCAAGGAAGATTTCGAACTTTGGTTTTAAGAAATCTGATGACATCAGAATGTTTGTCCGTCCATGGCGGAGGATTTTTCTTAAGCCTATCCTGAAGAGGTTTAATGAGATTGTTAAGATTTGGGATGAAGTCTGAGACATAATTAAGACATCCTAGGAACCTCAGGAGTTGAGGTTTGTCAAGGATATAGTCTGGGAACTTTTCTGCAAACAAAATTGATTTTTTGATTGGGGTTATTGTTCCTTAGGAAATCATATGACCAAGAAAATGAATTTTTGTTTGGAAAAGGACAATTTTCGATTTTGAAACCGCAAGTCCATTTTTCTGGATGATGTACATAAAAGTTTTAACATGTTTGAAATGTTCTTGTAAAGTTTGAGAGAAGATTAAGACATCATCTATGTAAACAATTACAAAGTTTGAATATGGGTTAAAAATATCATTCATTATTTTTTGAAATTCCGATGGGACATTCCATTCATATTGACCAAATGGGACTTTAAATGCAGTTTTGTATCTATCAGATTCTTCAAACTGAATTTGCCAAAAACCGGATTTCATATCAAGCTTTTAAAAGATATTTGATAAATTTAACCTATTGAGTAAATCCTTTTTGTTTGGGATAGGATAACGAATCCACTGTAAAGCTTGATTCAACGGTTTGTAATTGATGACAAGTTTGGGAGTTCCTCGTTCTATCTCAGCTTGCTTATTGACATAAAAAGCTGAGCAAGACCAAGGACTCTTACTAGGACGAATTAATCCTTTATTCAAAAGGTCATTAATCTCTTTTTGAGAATGCTGCAAAAGCTGCTCATTCATTTGAATAGGGCGGGCTTTTGTAGGGATTTTTGATTCTTTGAAACCTTTTTCATAGGGAAGATCAACAATGTGTTCTTTCCTATTCTAGAAGGTATGAGGCAGATCAGAACAAATAGACTTTTCAATTTGGTTTGAAAGAATTTTAATTTTATCTTGAATCCTTGGTTGAGAAAGTTGTGATTCAAAGGTTTTAAAAGAGATTTCTTCTTTCAAAAAACAAATCTGTTTGGTTTTGGATTCGATTAAGTTGAGAGATTTCTGGTTTGGTGAATCTAGGAATTCAAAGATACCTGTCCTCCCACAAAAGAGGTAAGTCCAGGAAAATCTGCTTGGTAGGGAAACAAAAGGATTATAAAAGGTGTCCCCAAGACTACATCGTTTTTGATATCCTTTGCTATGATGAAGTTGGTTGGAATCCTAAGATTACCTTTTTCAACAAAAGCATTGGTTATTTTGAAATTGATCTTTAGTCATTCACCCATTATTGAGCTAAGACGTTCAGTAATTTTTTCAAAATACTTTGTGGGGATCAGACCTTCTTTAATACAATTTGAACCTGCACCTGAGTCAAAAAGTGCGATGGTTTCAAGAACAAAATCTTTAACGACAATTCAGATATTAACACGATGTTTCATAAAAGAGAACACGTTTATTATTCTTAAGATTTCTTTTCTGTCATTGTCGTTAGAAATTTCATTTTCTTGTTTTTTAGAAAACTCAGTTTGGTTTTAGAAAGGATCAAGTTCTTCATCATCAAACCCTTCTTGTTGCATTAATTGCGAGAGAATGAGTTGATGATTGTCTTTATTTCTTTTGATATCTTGGATTTCCCTTTTGAGGTTGTTGACCTCAGTTTGGAGATCCTGAATGGTTATGGGATGAATAGCTTGTTTTTCTAATTTTTTGAAAATGGGTTTGACATCATATTTATTACTAAGGACAAGGTTTTTGGGTTTCTTTTCTTTTTGTAAAGATTTTTTTAATTTCAAAAGAAAGTCTTTCTTTTGTTCTTGATCTTCAATAGCCTTAATCTTTCCTTTTAACCTACAGTATTTGCTAACATGTCCTGGTTTTTTACATGTATAAAAAATAATGGGGTTTTTCTGAGGATACTTTTGAAAATTTTTTTGGAAACCTTTTTCATTCTTGGTTCTTTAAAAACTTTTCCTTGGTCTTCTGAAATTCTTTTCAGAATAAGATTTAAAATTTTTTTGGTTGGATGGTCTTTTAGTTTTCCTTGAATGACAAGCAGGAAGACCAAATTATTCACAGAAAGTTCCCAAATTGATTCGATTTTGTTTTTTCTCACGAGCAAGTTGTCGTTGGATCTTATCATCTTGACAGATCTTTAGAGCAACCTTTTGGATGAAAGAGATAATTTGGCCATAACTTAAAGCATCATAGGGAATTATCCCATCCGGAGTTAAGCTATGAATTTTGTCCCATACTTTATCTCCCAGGGATTGGGAAGTCCGACTAGGAATTTTTCCTTCCAGAAGGGTTGTAGAATGTCTTCTCTGGTATAGACCCTAGAAAGAAAGGTGTCTTTATACTATCTAAAGCCAGACAAGGTTTTGCATCTGAGATTGGAAAGTAATTCAGCAGAACGATCTTTTCAAAGAGATGGATCCCCTATGAAGTGGCTTACTATAGTAAAGATTAAGGTATTAACCGCATCAGGGATAGGTTCCCCGTCATCTCCAAGGATGGGTTCGTTTTGATCGTTAACCTTTATGGCAAAAAAGATTGATTGTTTTTGGTCATCAGAAAGGTAGTTATCCCACAAACCTTTGAGTTGACCAGAGAAACCAGAAACAATAACATTGGTTATTGCTTCCTCAGAGGTGTCATGAGCAGCTTGATAGGTTGTCCCTACCATGGTCATATGCTGAAGCATACTCATGATGTTGTATTCGGTTTTTCCATCTATGTTCCATTCATAGACATTATTGGAATTGAAGCTGACAAAACCTAGTTCCCGTTCTTTAAGGGCTAGAGCAGGAGCAGACATACGATTATAACTAAGCACAGAGAGTTTGGTTAAACCCTTCCATTTAGTCATGGAATTGGTCATGATTGGGCTAACTTTAAGAGATGATTTTCCTGAATCATCACTTTGGTATGAAGAGGACTCATTAGAGTCTTGGTTAAGAGTATTAATGGCTTTGGATGCACGAGTTTGTATCCGAGATGTAGATTTACCAGAGTTTGTAGGTGTTTTGGGGACAGTAGTAAGACGACTTAAAAGTTGTTCGATCTTCTGCATGACTTCTGAATCACCAGATTCTTGTTTTAAAATAGAAGTTTTAAGACTTTGTTTAGCCTTGCTACTCATTTTGAAAGGTTTGAAAAGCAGTTTTTCAATAGTTTTGGAAGTAGAGGCTTCAGGAGCATTTTTCAAAGACAAAAGAGATCTTGAAGATGAAAGGTTGTTACCTAAACATTGTAAAAATTTATTAGTATAATTTGATTGCTCAATGAAATTTTTAATATCTTTAGGGGCGACAGCTTCATCTACATTTTTTCTTTTAAATGAAGAGTCCATAACCGGGTTATGTCCCTCCGTAGTTGAAATAACAAAAGATCCTTTTGGAGGAAATTCAGATTTGATTAAATTTCCATCTTTAACTTTCTAGGTTGAAATAACGTTCGCTGATGACGAATGCTTTTTATTTTTAAAAGGATAATTGATATTATTTTTAATAGAATAAGCATGAAACCATTCAAAGAAAGGAATATGCATTCTGACTTCATTGAGAAAACTGTAATATTTTTCTTTGAATGATGAGATTTGAGAAGCAGTATATGTATGTAAATACCATTCTCTATGGAGATCATATTCCTTAGAGTAAAGATTTTTACGTAGGGCTTCTTTATTTATAACAAATTCTGTGCTATTCATGGGCACCATCATTCATAGAAGAATATGTTGGAGATTGAATAGATTGTGTAGATTCTAAATCAACATCATCATCAGTTTGATAAAATAGTTGAGAAATGTTCGATTTATTTTGTACCCCAGAAATATTAATTTCAGAATGTACGGGTCTTGAAATTTTTGAAAGCTAGGATTGAGAAGTCACCGAAAAAGATCTCCTTGCTGAAGCAAAATCATTAGATGTTCCTGCTTCAGATCTTGAAGAAAAAGAGTTTCGTCTGTCGAAGAAAATTTCTACTTTCCCTGTTTCATCTTTTTTTACCTCTCGCAAGAGAGGTGCTTGTCTAGGTTGCGTTGGAATGGCTCGATCAATTGACCATGATCGGGGAAGGTCAATTTCATCCCACTTAATGAGTCTTGGGACCGTGACGTTGGCCTTTGTCATGTCTGTGACAAACAAAGTGGTTTCACGATCTTGGGATTTAAGAAGGACTCTGGAATTAGAAGTGTTCATGACCTTGTATTGAATTCTATAGATTAAGGCGGCTGGGATGGATCCTTCCTTCATGTTAAGACCATGAATTTGGATGTTTAGAAAAAGGGAGTCAAGGATGTTAACATCTAACAAACTGACTGTTTTATTTGGGAAACAGTTGAAGTAAACTGGACCGTGTCCAAGGCTTGTTTCAATTATTCCGATTAAGGAGTCTTGGAAGTCATTGTGCCTAATGTCTTTAAGGCACATAAGAATGGAAGCATTCAAACCTTCTCTAATGAGAGGCTTGACAGCAATTTGGACACACCCTATGTGAAGATATTTATAGTGGCGGGCATGTTCTCTGACAGTTTGCTTGGTTAAAAGATGGAATTCCTCACCGGAGTCAGGTCCTAGAGGAATATTGTTTTCAGCGGTTTTGATAATGTAATCGGATTTTTGTTTGTTGTCATCAGGGACATATAACTCATCTTGAGGGATATTGGGTATTTCCCAATTGTCTATGGCTTGATTGATATCTTTGAAGCAAACTTCTTCTTCGAAGATGTTATGTTCGGGAAAAAGTTCCTCAGTCCGAGTTACTTTCTCAATAAGAGCATTGGAAGAAGAATGGGGTAAAGAAGAAGATGATGAAGAGCTTACAATAGAACTTTCAGAACTTCTCTCTCTAACTTCTCTCTATAATTGTGTAAAACTGAAGGGTGCCTTACAATGAGAGCGATGCCTCCTTTTATAATTGAAGATTCTACTGTTTCTACAGTGTCGGTTAGAATGACCTGAACTATAGCTACAGTACCGGTTTCACATAGTTCCCTAAATAGTTTTGGGAATTATATTTTTGGTTTTAATCTTCTCCTAGGCAAACTTCGAAATAATATTCTTCAGTTTGTCTGTCTTGATCTTGTTCATCGCATTCTTCTTTAGATGAGGATGCTTCATCTTCTTGAAGTAAGCGAAGGATTTGTTGAAGCTTTCCTTTGATTGATTCTTTCGATTGTGAGGCTGCTAGTGCTGCCTGGATTTGAGCCTTTTGATTGAGAAACGAAGCCGTTTCTGGATCTGAGATCTTCTGAGTATTAGGATTGGTTTTGAACTGTTCTCTGACCTTTTTTGGATAGGCCATTAATGAATCAAATTGAGACCACCATTTCACATAACCATGCCTCTATAAGATTGGAAATGATTTAGGGTGGTCTGGTTTTGTATATTTGTACTGCCATGAGAATACCCATGCCAGTGAAAAGATTGAGAAAAATTTTAACATTATCGGAACACTAGTTTCCTAAATGTCAAATTTTGATTGAAAAAGTTTATACCCTTCATCAGTAGGTGATGGTAGGATTTCTGGGATTGGTCCAAAGAAGTCCCACCATTGGTAGAACCAATTTGAAAAAACATAATTTGATTTTCTTTTAAAATAGATTAACCATGAATGTTTGTACTGAGTATTTTGAAACCAAAATACTTTAGTCCAGGCTTCCATGTAGTCCCAATAATTAAAACCTATTGGGTCATAATTTTGAGAAAACTTTTGGGTTTTCTTTAGATTGTTCTCAAATTACTTTGGGGTTAAAACTTTGAGGATTTGGATTGTTGAATGGGTTATAAAGTCAGGATTGGTTTTGTCCTTGTAATGTTTAATAGATACTGAGTCGGTGTCTATTAAAATGAATTCATAAAATTGGCGTGTTTTATTGGGTACAAATGGCTTGAAATGGAATCCAGTAGGAAAGATTTTTGGGATGACTTTGTTTGGTGAGTTATCCCAAAATTCAGGCTCCATTTGGATAATGTTTGAGTATTTGTTTGTGCATATGTAATTAGTTTGGGTTTTTTGTGTTATGGTAGTAATTGTGGATGTTTGTGGTGTTAGGACTATGGCCTTTTTCTCTTGGTTTCTGTACTACAGTTTTTTGGTTGGCTACTTGGGATATTAGTTCAGCTAAGTCAATTTTTTCATCTGACTCACTGCAAATGTCAGCCCAAGATTTTGTGTTAAGTTTGGTGAGGCCTTGGTCTTGTAAGGCCAAGAGGGTTTTGATTGGGAAGGCGTAGTATGCCTTAGTCTGCTTGGCTTGATTGATTGCTGGTTCAATAGATTGTTGGGATGGATTTTTAGAGGGTTGTTGGGTAGATTGTTGAGTAGATGACCCAGTTGGGGTGCTTGACCCTGATTTTCTGGTTGGGCTAGGCGAACGCCTGTACCTCTTACTGAGGCTAATGTTGCCTTTTTAGGCATTGTCTCTGTGCTTGTCTCCATGCAAATATTCATGTGTGAGAAAGTCAGGGAGAGAATTTGAGTTGCCCTTGATGTGCTCAAAATCAAAATAAAAAACGCTTAATATAGCTTGCCACCTAGCAAACACTTGTTTTGATGCAAGATTTTTAACATCATTTTGTAAAACTTCTTTAGCTAATTTGCAATCAACTCAGACTAAAAATTTTTTATTAAGTAAGTCAGATTGAAATTTTGTGATGCATAAAATAATGGCTAAAATTTCCTTTTTGATAGTGGAATAGCTTTGTTGAGTACTATTCCAATGTTTGGATGTAAATGCAATGATACATTCTTTATCATGCAATTTTTGTTTTAAGATACCACCATATCCTAAATCAGATGCATCTGTTTCAACAATTTTGAATGCATGAGGAGCGGTAGGTAAAGGCAAGAAAGATTGCGAACTTTGGTTTTAAGAAATCTGATGATATTAGAATGTTTGTCTGTCTATGGCGGAGGATTTTTCTTAAGCCTATCATGAAGAGGCTTAATGAGATTGTTAAGATTTGGGATAAAGTCTGAGACATAATTAAGACATCCTAGGAACCTCTGGAGTTGAGGTTTGTCAAGGATATAGTCTGGGAACTTTTCTGCAAACAAAATTAATCTTTCGATTGGGGTTATTGTTCCTTGGAAAATCATATAACCAAGAAAACAAATTTTTGTTTGGAAAAGGACAATTTTTTATTTTGAATCCGCAAGTCCGTTTTTTTGGATGATGTACATAAAAGTTTTAACATGTTTGAAATGTTCTTGTAAAGTTTGAGAGAAGATTAAGACATCATCTATGTAAACAATTGCAAATTTTGAATACGAGTTAAAAATATCGTTCATTATTTTTTGAAATTCCGATAAGGCATTTTTTAGACCAAACGGCATTACATTCCATTCATATTGACCGAATAGGACTGTAAATGCAGTTTTGTATCTATCAAATTCTTCAATCTGAATTTGCCAAAAATCGGATTTCATATCAAACTTTGAAAAGATATTTGCTGAATTTAACCTATTGAGTAAATCCTTTTTGTCTGGGATAGGATAACGAATCCACTGTAAAGCTTGATTCAACGGTTTGTAATTGATGACAAGCCTGGGAGTTCCTCATTCTATCTCAGCTTGCTTATTGACATAAAAAGCCGAGAAAGACCAAGGACTCTTACTAGGACGAATTAATCCTTTATTCAAAAGGTCATTAATCTCTTTTTGACAAAGCTGCAAAAGCTGCTCATTCATTTGAATAGGGCGGGCTTTTGTAGGAATTTTTGATTCTTTGAAACCTTTTTCATAGGGAAGATCAACAATGTGTTCTTTCCTATTCCAGAAGGCATGAGGCAAATCAGAACAAATAGACTTTTCAATTTGGTTTGAAAGAATTTTAATTTTATCTTGAATCCTTGGTTGAGAAAGTTGTGATTCAATGGTTTTAAAAGAGATTTTTCTTTCAAAAAACAAATCTTTTTGGTTTTGGATTCGATTAAGTTGAGAGATTTCTAGTTTGGTGAATCTAGGAATTCAAAGAAAGTTACCTGTCCTCCCACAAGAGAGGTAAGTTCAGGAAAATCTGCTAGGTAGGTGTTCATACCTAGGGTCAAGCTATCCAATCTGGGATGTTCAGTAATAAAGCGACCGATCTCTTCAGGCTAGGCTATCCGACCTCTTCTCAAAGAGGTCGGTCGAATCGACAGAAAAGCCCAGTAAAGGGCCCAAATAGAGGAGCACGACCCAAATCCAAAGGCAGTCCAAGCCTATAGAGATAAGGGCAGTTCCCTTAAAAGATAAGCTGACCTCAACTCAAAGAAAAGATAAGGGTTTAATTACTCTGTTGGTCCCTATAGTTTCGTGAAATTTTCAATTAGGTCCCTATACTTTTTTTCTTTTTAATTGAGTCCCTGCACTAATTTTTTTTTTCAATTAAGTCCTTCTTAGTAGTAATTGGTTTAATTTTATAGGGACCAAACTAAAAAAAAGAATTGGTATAGGGACCTAGATAAAAGAAAAAAAAAGTGTAGGGACCCAATTAAAAAAAATTTTTGGTGCAAGGATGATGAGCGGATAATTTATACGCTTTTTGGCACTGTTTTTAGTATGTTTTTAGTAGAATCTAGTTACTTTTAGGGATGTTTTCATTAGTTTTTATGTTAAATTAACATTTCTGGACTTTAATATGAGTTTGTGTATTTTTCTGTGATTTCAGGTATTTTCTGGCTGAAATTGAGGGACTTGAGCAAAAATCAGATTCAGAGGTTGAAGAAGGACTGCTGATGCTGTTGGATTCTGACCTCCCTGCACTCAAAATGGATTTTCTGGAGCTACAGAACTCAAAATAGCGTGCTTCCAATTGAGTTGGAAATTAGACATCCAGAGCTTTCCAGCAATATATAATAGTCCATATGTTTCCTAAGTTTAGATGACGCCAGCTCTCTGCCCAATTCTGGCGTCCAGCGGCAGAAACAAGTTGCAAAGTGGAGTTCAACGCCCAAACTGGTACAAAAGCTGGCGTTCAACTCCAGAAAGAGCCTCTGCATGTGGAACATTCAAGCTCAGCCCAAGCACACACAAAGTAGGTCCCGGATTTTCTATTCAATTCAACTTATTCCGCTTCTAAGATATTCATTTGCACTTCAACCTGAATGTGATGAACGTGACAATCATCATCATTCCTTATGAACGCGTGCCTGACAACCACTTCCATTCTACCTTCGATTGAATGATTATCTCTTAGATCTCTTAATCAGAATCTTCGTGGTGTAAGCTAGATTGATGGCGGCATTCATGAGAATCCAGAAAGTCTAAACCTTGTCTGTGGTATTTCGAGTAGGATTCTAGGATTGAATGACTGTGACGAGCTTCAAACTCACGATTGCTGGGCGTAGTGACAGACGCAAAAGGAGGGTGAATCCTATTCCAGCATGATCGGGAACCTCAGATGATTAGCCGTACTGTGACAGAGCATTTGGACCAATTTCACAAGAGGAAGGGATGTAACCATTGACAACGGTGATGCCCTTACATAAAGCCAGCCATGGAAAGGAGTAGGATTGATTGGATGAAGGCAGCAAGAAAGCAGAGATTCAGAGGAACAAAAGCATCTCTACACGCTTATCTGAAATTCTCACCAATGAATTACATAAGTGTTTCTATCCTTATTTTCTTTTTAATTAGTATTATTTTCGAAAACTCCATAATCAATTATTATCCGCCTGACTGAGATTTACAAGGTGACTATAGCTTGCTTCATACCAACAATCTCCGTGGGATCGACCTTTACTCACGTAAGGTTTATTACTTGGACGACCCAGTGCACTTGCTGGTTAGTTGTATCGAAGTTGTGACAAATTATGAATTGAGATTAGAGCACCAAGTCTTTGGAGCCATTACCAGAGATCACAATTTCGTGCACCAAGTTTTTGGCGCCGTTGCTGGGGATTGTTCGAGTTTGGACAACTGACGGTTCATCTTGTTGCTCAGATTGGGTAACTTTTTTTTCGTTTTCTTTTCAAAAAGTTTTCAAAAATTTTTCAAAAAAAATCTTTCAAAAATTTCTCCTTTGTTTTCGAAAAAAATTTTAAAATAAAATTGTTTTAAAAAATATATCATTCTTCAGAATTTTTAAGAATGAATTCTAGTGTTTCATGAAGCATGTTGAAGCCTGGCTGGTTGTAGGGAATGTCAGGCGTGTCATGTCTGAGTTACATACTAAAGCTTGGCTGGCTATTAAGCCATGCCTGACCCTTTGATTGGAGCTTTAGACTAAAGAGCATAAGATTCCTGGAATTCATATTAAAAATTTTGGAATCCTTATTTTTCTTTTTCAAAATGATTTTCGAAAAAAATTAAAAGAAAATACAAAAAAAAAATCATAAAATCATAAAAATTCAAAAATATTTTGTGTTTCTTGTTTGAGTCTTGAGTCAAATTGTAAGTTTGGTGTCAATTGCATATTCATCTTGCATTTTTCGAAAAAATTCATGCATTCATAGTGTTCTTCATGATCTTCAAGTTGTTCTTGGTAAGTCTTCTTGTTTGATCTTGATGTTTTCATGTTTTGTGTCTTTTCTTGTTTTACATGTGCATTTTTGCATCCATAGTGTCTAAACATGAAAGATTTCTAAGTTTGGTGTCTTGCATGTTTTCTTTGCATATAAAAATTTTCAAAAATAAGTCTTGATGTTCATCATGACATTCAAAGTGTTCTTGGTGTTCATCTTGACATTCATAGTGTTCTTGCATGCATTCCTTGTTTTGATCCAGAAATAAAAGAGAAAAACATGAAAATGATGTTTTAATTTTTTCTTTCTCATCATTAAAAATTCAAAAAAATCAAAAAAAATATCTTCCCCTTTTTCTCTCTTAAAATTTTGAAAATTAGATTTGACTTTTTCAAAAAATTTTAAAATCTAGTTGTTTTTATGAGTCAAATCAAATTTTCAATTTAAAAATCTTATCTTTTTCAAAATCTTTTTCATTTTTCTTAGTTATTTTCAAAAATTTTAAAAATATTTTTCAAAATCTTTTTCTTATCTTTATCACATAATTTTCGAAAATAACATCATCAATTAATGCTTTGATTCAAAAATTTCAAGTTTGTTACTTGCTTGTTAAGAAAGATTCAAACTTTGAGTTCTAGAATCATATCTTGTGATTTCCTGTGAATCAAGTCATTAATTGTGATTCTAAAAATCAAATCTTTTTCAAAACTATTTTCAATCATAACTTTTCAAAAATATCTTCTTATCTTATCTTTTTCAAAAAATTCGATTTCAAAATATCTTTTCTAACTTCTTATCTTCTTATCTTTTCAAAATTGATTTTCAAAATTTGTTTCAACTAACTAACTAACCTTTTGTTTGTTTCTTATCTTTTTCAAAACTACCTAACTAACTCTCTCTCTCTAATTTTCGAAAATATCTCCCTCTTTTTTCTAAAATTTCTTTTTAATTAACTAATTATTTTGATTTTTTATTTTAATTTTTGAAAAAACTACTAACCTTTTTCAAAAACTATTTTCGAAAATCACTAACTCTTTTTCAAAAATTATTTTTGAAATTCTCCCTCTCTCATCTTATTCTATTTATTTATTCATCTACTAACATCTCCTCATCTCACATCTCTGCTCTCCTCACCCTTGTGTTTCTTTCCTTACATTACATTCTTTGTCCCCTTCCTTTCTTCCACTCACACAGGGACCTCTATACTGTGGTATAAAGGATTCCTATTATTATTATTATTATTTTTTCTGTGCCCTCTTCTTTGTCATATGAGCAGGAGCAAGGACAAGAATATTCTTGTTGAAGTAGATCCAGAACCTGAAAGGACTCTGAAGAGGAAATTAAGAAAAGCTAAATTACAACAATCCAGTAATAACCTTTCAGAAATTTTTGAACAGGAAGAGGAGATGGCAGCCGAAAATAATAATAATGCAAGGAGAATGCTTGGTGACTTTACTGCACCTAATTCCAATTTACATGGAAGAAGCATCTCCGTTCCTGCCATTGGAGCAAACAACTTTGAGCTGAAACCTCAGCTAGTTTCTCTGATGTAGCAGAACTGCAAGTTTCATGGACTTCCATCTGAAGATCCTTTTCAGTTCTTAACTGAATTCTTGCAGATCTGTGATACTGTTAAGACTAATGGAGTAGATCCTGAAGTCTACAGGCTCATGCTTTTCCCTTTTGCTGTAAAAGACAGAGCTAGAGTGTGGTTGGACTCTCAACCCAAAGATAGCCTGAACTCTTGGGATAAGCTGGTCAAGGCTTTCTTAGCCAAGTTCTTTCCTCCTCAAAAGCTGAGCAAGCTTAGAGTGGATGTTCAAACCTTCAGACAGAAAGGTGAATCCCTCTATGAAGCTTGGGAGAGATACAAGCAACTGACCAAAAAGTGTCCTTCTGACATGCTTTCAGAATGGACCATCCTAGATATATTCTATGATGGTTTATCTGAGCTATCAAAGATGTCATTGGATACCTCTGCAGGTGGATCTATTCACCTAAAGAAAATGCCTGCAGAAGCTCAAGAACTTATTGACATGGTTGCTAATAACCAATTCATGTACACTTCTGAAAGGAATCCTGTGAATAATGGGACGCCTCAGAAGAAGGAAGTTCTTGAAATTGATACTCTGAATGCCATATTAGCTCAGAATAAAATATTGACTCAGCAAGTCAATATGATTTCTAAGAGTCTGAAAGGAATGCAAGCTGCATCCAACAGTACTCAAGAGGCATCTTCTGAAGAAGAAGCTTATGATCCTGAGAACCCTGCAATAGCAGAGGTAAATTACATGGGTGAACCATATGGAAACACCTATAATCCCTCATGGAGAAATCACCCAAATCTCTCATGGAAGGATCAAAAGCCTCAACAAGGCTTTAATAATGGTGGAAGAAACAGGTTTAGCAATAGCAAGCCTTTTCCATCATCCACTCAGCAACAGACAGAGAACTCTGAACAAAATACCTCTAATTTAGCAAGCTTGGTCCCTGATCTGTCCAAGGCCACTGTAAGTTTCATGAATGAAACAAGGTCCTCAATTAGAAATTTGGACGCACAAGTGGGCCAGCTGAGTAAAAGGATCACTGAAATCCCTCCTAGTACTCTCCCAAGCAATACAGAAAAAAATCCAAAAGGAGAGTGCAAGGCCATTGAAATGACCATCATGGCCGAAACCACACAAGAGGAGGAGGACGTGAATCCCAAGGAGGAAGACCTCCTGGGACATCCAGTGATCAATAAGGAGTGTCCCCCTGAGGAACCAAAGGGATTTGAGGCTCAACTAGAGACCATAGAGATTCCATTAAACCTCCTTATGCCATTCATGAGCTCTGATGAGTATTCCTCGTCTGAAGAGAATGAGGATGTTACTGAAGAGCAAGTTGCCAAGTTCCTTGGTGCAATCATGAAGTCCTTCAATTGAATGAGGACTCCCTTGTGTTTAAAACTCGAGGTCATCCTTCTGTAAACATGGAGAGGAAGCATAAAAAGCTTCTCTCAAAACAGAGTCAACCAAATCCCCCACAGTCAAACTCTAAGTTTGGTGTTGGGAGGCCACAACCAAACTCTAAGTTTGGTGTTGGAAAGTCTCAACAATGCTCTGAACATCTGTGAGGCTCCATAAGAGCCCACTGTCAAGCTATTGACATTAAAGAAGCGCTTGTTGGGAGGCAACCCAATTTTTATTTATCTAATTTTATTTTTCTTGTTCTTTCATGTTTTATCAGGTTCATGATCATGTGGAGTCACAAAATAAATATAAAAACTGAAAACGGAATCAAAAACAGTAGAAGAAAAATTACACCCTGGAGGAGGATCTCACTGGCGTTTAAACGTCAGTAAGAAGCATCTGGCTGGAGTTCAACGCCAGAACAGAGCATGGTTCTGGCGCTGAACGCCCAAAATGGGCAGCATCTGGGTGTTGGAACGCCAGAATTGCACCCTGGAGAAGAGCTGGCGCTGAACGCCCAGAACAAGCATGGTTCTGGCGTTCAACGCCAAAAATGGGCAACAAATGGGCGTTCAACGCCCAGAACAAGCACCAATCTGGCGCTGAACGCCCAGAGTTGATGATGTTGTGGCCAAGAAGAAGGTGATCCCCGAGGTCCCTTTCAAACTCAAGAAAAATGAGTACCCGGAGATCCGACATGAAATCCAAAGAAGAGGTTGGGAAGTTCTAACAAACCCCATCCAACAAGTCGGCATCCTAATGGTTCAAGAGTTCTATGCCAATGCATGGATCACTAGGAACCATGATCAAAGTAAGAACCCGAATCCAAAGAATTATGTTACAATGGTTCGGGGGAAATACTTAGATTTTAGTCCAGAAAATGTAAGGTTGGCGTTTAACTTGCCTATGATGCAAGGAGATGAGCGCCCCTACACTAGAAGGGTCAACTTTAATCAAAGGTTGGACCAAGTCCTCATGGACATATGTGTAGAAGGAGCTCAATGGAAGATTGACTCCAAAGGCAAGTCGGTTCAACTAAGAAGACTGGACCTCAAGCCTGTGGCTAAAGGATGGTTGGAGTTCATCCAACGCTCCATCATCCCCACTAGCAACCGATCTGAAGTTACTGTGGATTGGGCCATCATGATTCATAGCATCATGATTGGAGAGGAAGTAGAAGTTCATGAAGTCATCTCCCTTGAACTCTACAAAATAGCCGAAAAGCCCTCCCCTGGGGCAAGGCTAGCTTTTCCTCATCTTATTTTCCATCTATGTTACTCAGCTGGAGCTTTCATAGAAGTAGACATTCACATTGAGGAAGAGAAGCCCATCATTAAGAAAAAGATGGAGCAAGCAAGAGAGCCCATTCATGGAGCTCAAGAGGCACAGGAAGCTCATCACCATGAGATCTCGGAAATGCCTCAAATGCATTTTCCTCCACAAAACTATTGGGAGCAAATCAACACCTCCCTAGGAGAATTAAGTTCCAACATGGGACAACTAAGGGTGGAACATCAAGGGCACTCCATCATCTTTCATGAAATAAGAGAAGATCAAAAAGCAATGAGGGAGGAGCAACAAAGACAAGGAAGAGACATATAAGAGCTCAAGGACATCATTGGTTCCTCAAGAAGGAAACGCCACCATCACTAAGGTGGACTCATTCCTTGTTCTTACATTCTCTGTTTTTCGTTTTCTATGTTAAGTGCTTATCCATGTTTGTGTCTGCATTACATGATCATTAGTAGTTAGTAACTTTGTCTTAAAGTTATGAATGTCCTATGAATCCATCACCTCTCTTAAATTAAAAATGTTTTAATTCAAAAGAACAAGAAGTACATGAGTTTCAAATTTATCCTTGAACTTAGTTTAATTATATTGATGTGGTGACAATGCTTCTTGTTTTCTGAATGTATGCTTGAACAGTGCATATGTCTTTTGAAGTTGTTGTTCACAAATGTTAAATATGTTGGCTCTTGAAAGAATGATGACAAGGAGACATGTTATTTGATAATCTAAAAAATCATAAAAATGATTCTTGAAGCAAGAAAAAGCAGCAAAGAACAAAGCTTGCAGAAAAAAAAAGAGAGAAAAAAATAGGCAAAAAAAAAGAGAGCAAAAGCAAGCAGAAAAAGCCAAAAGCTCTTAAAACCAAGAGGCAAGAGCAAAAAGCCAGTAACCCTTAAAACCAAAAGGCAAGGGTAATAAAAAGGATCCCAAGGCTTTGAGCATCAGTGGATAGGAGGGCCTAAAGGAATAAAATCCTGGCCTAAGCAGCTAAACCAAGCTGTCCCTAACCATGTGCTTGTGGCGTGTAGGTGTCAAGTGAAAACTTGAGACTGAGCGGTTAAAGTCAAGGTCCAAAGAAAAAAAAAGAGTGTACTTAAGAACCCTGGACACCTCTAATTGGGGACTTTATCAAAGCTGAGTCACAATCTAAAAAGGTTCT
>NC_029794.2:24951836-24955513 GCF_000816755.2 Arachis ipaensis | reverse complement strand
AAAATGGATTTTCTGGAGTTACAGAACTCAAAATGGCGCGCTTCCAATTGCGTTGGAAAGTAGACATCCAGGGCTTTCCAGTAATATATAATAGTCCATACTTTGCCTAAGTTTAGATGATTCAAACTGGTGTTCAACGCCAGCTCTCTGCCTAATTCTGGCGTCCAGCGCCAGAAACAAGTTGCAAAGTGGAGTTCAACGCCCAAACTGGCACAAAAGCTGGCGTTCAACTCTAGAAAGAGCCTCTGCACATGGAACATTCAAGCTCAACCCAAGCACACACCAAGTGGGCCCCGAAAGTGGATTTATGCATCAATTACTTACTTCTGTAAACCCTAGTAACTAGTTTAGTATAAATAGGACTTTTTACTATTGTATTAGACATCTTTGATCAGTTGTATGCTATCTTAGATCACGTTTTGGGGGCTGGCCATTCGGCCATGCCTAGACCTTTCACTTATGTATTTTCAACGGTAGAGTTTCTACACTCCATAGATTAAGGTGTGGAGCTCTGCTGTTCCTCAAAGATTAATGCAAAGTACTACTGTTTTCTATTCAATTCAACTTATTCCGCTTCTAAGATATTCATTCGCACTTCAACCTGAATGTGATGAACGTGACAATCATCATCATTCCTTATGAACGCGTGCCTGACAACCACTTCCATTCTACCTTCGATTGAATGATTATCTCTTATATCTCTTAATCAGAATCTTCGTGGTGTAAGCTAGATTGATGGCGGCATTCATGAGAATCCGGAAAGTCTAAACCTTGTCTGTGGTATTCCGAGTAGGATTCTGGGATTGAATAACTGTGACAAGCTTCAAACTCGCGATTGCTGGGCGTAGTGACAGACGCAAAAGGAGGGTGAATCCTATTCCAGCATGATCGGAAACCTCAGATGATTAGCCGTGCTGTGACAGAGCATTTGGACCATTTTCACAAGAGGAGGGGATGTAACCATTGACAACGGTGATGCCCTTGCATAAAGCCAGCCATGGAAAGGAGTAGGATTGATCGGATGAAGGTAGCAAGAAAGCAGAGATTCAGAGGAACGAAAGCATCTCTACACGCTTATCTGAAATTCTCACCAATGAATTACATAAGTGTTTCTATCCTTATTTTCTGTTTAATTAGTATTATTTTCGAAAACTCCATAATCAATTATTATCCGCCTGACTGAGATTTACATGGTGACCATAGCTTGCTTCATACCAACAATCTTCGTGGGATCGACCCTTACTCACGTAAGGTTTATTACTTGGACGACCCAGTGCACTTGCTGGTTAGTTGTATCGAAGTTGTGACAAATTATGAATTGAGATTAGAGCACCAAGTCTTTGGAGCCATTACCAGAGATCACAATTTCGTGCACCAAAGGACTCAATTAAAAGGAAAAAAAGTATAGGGACCTAATTGAAAATTTCGCGAAACTATAGGGACCAACAGAGTAATTAAAATAAGATAAGATAAGATAACTATCTTATCTTATCTAAAAAGGTCACTCCACACCATTATAAATACACTGGAGCACCCAGGTATAACTCATACTCTGATTCTACAAAAAACCTATTTAATACCCATGCTAACTTAAGCATCGGAGTCTCTTGCAGGTACCCCCCACCTTCCGGTGACGAAGGATCAGCAGTGCAGTCAGTCTCACAAGTCGGACACGACAGCTCTGGCCGCCATCCACCAGCCGGACACGTCATCTCCGACCAGTACAGAAGATCTCGTTCGAGATCGACCTACAGTTTCAGGTAACCCTCGGAACATTGGCGCCGTTGTCGGGGAACCTGGAAGTCATCCCACCACCATGGCAGACGATCATGACAACGACCACGATTCAGATCTAGAGGATAGAACACCGCACAAAAACACGGACACTACGCTAAAAGACACTCCGGAATCCAACGGGGACAAAAATTCATCAAATCCGGGAGTGATAGAAGTGCTTCAAGATCGATTAAAGCAACTCGAAAAAGAAACCCATGATCAACAAGAAGTCGGGAAGGATCTACAAAGAGAAGTAAGACGACGTCGAGAATTAGAAGATAAACTTCTAAAACTCGAAGCCGATCTCAAAGCAAGAGCTACTCGAACCACCCCTGAGGACAACTCACGCAAAGATCAAGATCCATTCACTAGGAAAATCATGAAGACCAAAATTCCTAAGGACTTCAAACTTCCGGATATGACTTTGTACTATGGCACTACGGATCCCAACCATCACCTCAGCAATTTCAGAAGTAGAATGTATCTTACCGATGCCTCAGATGCAGTTCGTTGCAAAGCTTTTCCAACAACTCTCACAAAGACAGCAATCAGATGGTTCGACAACCTACCTCCGAAGTCCATCTCAAGCTTTGATGACCTAGCCAAAAAGTTCCTGGCCAGATTCTCCATCCAAAAAGACAAGGCTAAGTACGCCCTCAGCCTACTAGGAATCAAGCAAGGAGATCGGGAAAGTCTTCGCAACTACATGGAAAGATTCAACAAAACATGCCTAGACATACAAAGCTTACCAACAGAGGCCGCCATCATGGGCCTCATTAATGGCCTGTGAGAAGGACCTTTTAGCCAATCTATATCAAAGAAGTACCCCACATCTCTGGACGAAGTGCAGGAACGAGCAGAGAAATACGTCAACATGGAAGAAAATTCTCGACTAGGAGAAACCTCAAAATCTGGATTCACCTACCGAGACAAAGACAAAGAGTCCAAAAAGAAGGAAGATCGACAAAGGGAAAAAATTAAAAAATACCATAATTACACCCCTCTTAGGGTGTCCCTGGTGGATGTTTACAAAGAAGTTTGCCACACAGAAAAAATACCCCTAGCCCGACCACTCAAAGGAAAAAAAGGAGGAGGAAACCGGAATGAATATTGTGAATACCATCGAGTTCGTGGGCACTCCACCAACGAATGCTTTGACTTAAAAAATGTCATAGAAAAATTAGTGAGAGAAGGAAAACTAGATCGGTTTCTGGCTACCCGAGACGATGAACAAAGAAAAAGGGAAGAGACGAGGAGGTGGGAAGAACCGAGCGATCACCTCGAACGCCAGAAAGACATGTCCATATGATACACGGAGGATTTGCAGGAGGAGGAATCTCCAAACCATTTCAGAAAAGATATCTCAAAGAAGTATATCATGTCGAAGGAAAGGAGGAAGCACCCGACATTCCCGCAATTACGTTTACCAAGGAAGACGCATCCGGCATCATCTCAGGACACGACGATCCCATGGTCATCACCATTATATTGGCTAATGCAATCTCCATCGCACACTGATAGACCAAGGGAGCTCCGCCGATATCTTATTCAAAACTGCCTTCGACAAGCTCGGCTTGGAAGATAAAGAACTCAAAGCATATCCAAACATCCTGTTTGGGTTGGGAGACACTCCAGTGCAACCACTCGGATACATCCCGCTACACACAACCTTCGGAAAAGGAAACCAATCCAGAACACTCAAAATAGACTACATCGTGGTCGACGTGAGTTCAGCCTACAACGCCCTAATAGGTCGAACAACATTAAATCAACTCGGCGCCATAGTCTCAACTCCACATCTATGCATGAAATTCCCAACTGCAGAAGGGATAGCTACGATAAAAGCAGATCAGAAGATGGCACGCCGCTGTTATAACGAAAGTCTAAACCTCAGAGGCAGA
>NC_029794.2:24891580-24949779 GCF_000816755.2 Arachis ipaensis | reverse complement strand
CCACAACCTCCACAACCTGAAGGTGAAATAGAGAAAGTCCAGATCGGAGACATCCCGGACAAAACAACCAATATTGGCACGACTTTAAAAAGAGAAATAAAAGAAGTACTTGTACAGTTCTTATGAGACAACGTCGACCTCTTTGCTTGGAAGGCTGCAGACATGCCAGGCATAGATCCCGAGTTAATGTGTCATAAGCTAGCAGTCTACCCTGGATCTCGGCCAGTACAACAGAGGCGTAGAAAGCTCAGACCCGAAAGATCCAAGGCTGTGGAAGAGCAGGTACAAGCTCTACTGGAGGCAGGATTCATAAGAGAAGTCAAGTACCCACTATGGTTAGCTAATGTCGTCTTGGTGAAAAAATCAAACGAGAAGGGGTAAATGTGCACCGACTATACAGATCTCAACAAAGCCTGCCCAAAAGACCCTTATCCACTCCCAAGTACCGACGCTCTGGTAGATACCTCCTCCGGATATAAATACCTCTCATTTATGGATGCATATTCCGGATACAATCAAATCCCCATGTACCCATCCGATCAAGAAAAAACCTCGTTTTTAACACCAAAAGCAAATTACTGCTACATTGTGATGCCTTTTGGTCTCAAGAACATGGGAGCTACTTATCAAAGGTTAATGAATAAAGTCTTTTCAGATCATATCAAAAAAGTCATGGAAGTCTACGTGGACAACATGTTAATAAAAACACAAAGTGAAGAGACATTATTGTTCGACCTGGTCCAAGTGTTCGACACTATAAGGAAGCATGGCATGCGACTCAATCCTTCAAAATGCCCCTTTGTAGTAGAAGCAGGCAAGTTCTTAGGTTTTACGCTCACACAAAGAGGAATTGAGGCAAATCCGGATAAATGCCAGGCAATACTCAACATGAAGAGCCCAACTTGTGTCAAAGAGGTACAACAACTCAACGGGAGACTGGCAGCCTTATCCAGATTCCTAGCGGGGTCAGCGATAAGATCTCTTCCCTTCTATGCTACTCTAAAGAAAGGAAAGAAGTTCGAATGGACAAAGGCGTGCGAACAAGCCTTCCAAGATTTCAAAAGATTTCTGGGACGGCCACCTATCCTATCTCGGCCACGAGAAGGAGAACCACTCATATTATACCTCGCGGTAGGAAGTCGAGCAATTGCCTCAGCACTAGTTCGAGAGGACGACAAAGGGCAACAACCTGTATACTTCATTAGTAAAGCGCTACAGGGATCCGAGCTGAACTACCAAAAAATAGAAAAATTTGTTTATGCGCTCATATTAACATCTCGACGTCTCCGCCCGTACTTCCAAGCTCACACCATCAAGGTTCGGACCAACCAGCCCATAAAAAGGATATTGCAGAAAACAGATCTAGCAGGCAGAATCCTACAATGGGCAGTCGAGTTGTCCGAATTCGACCTTCAATACGAAGCTCGGACAGCCATTAAATCACAATACTTAGCCGACTTCATTATAGAATTTACAGACACTACGAAAACCCCCATAGAATGGAATATTTACGTGGACGGTTCCTCGAATAAGACCGGAAGCGGCGCAGGTGTGATAATTGAAAGCAACCAAGGAACTCAAATTGAGCTTTCCCTCAAATTCGGGTTCCCTGCCTCGAACAACCAAGCGGAATATGAAGCACTATTAGCTGGTTTGAAGCTGGCTAAGGAGGTGGGAGCTAAAAAACTCATCATCTTCAGCGACTCACAAGTAGTCACCTCACAAATAACAGGGAGCTACCAAGCCAAAGATCCCACCATGAAAAAGTATTTGGATAAAACCAGGGAACAGCTCGGACAACTTGGGGAATATGAGATCCGCCACATACCCCGCGAACAAAATGCCCGAGCTGATGCACTCTCAAAACTATCCAGCACCAAACCAGGGGGCAACAATAGAAGCCTCATCCAGGAAATGCTACAGAACCCGTCAATCTCGGAAGAGGAAAAAGTCCTAACCATAACAGGTCAGGATCAAGGATGGATGACCCCCATAATTAACTACCTCAAAACAGAAACACTCCCTACAGAGGAAAAGGAGGCAAAGAGGTTAAAACGGGAGGCACAATACTACACTATCATAAACAATATTCTATACAAAAGAGGAATTTCAATACCATTGCTAAAATGTGTACCAACTTCCAGCACAAAGGAAGTTCTAGAAGAAATACACAGTGGCATCTGTGGCAATCATCTCGGAGCACAAATACTCACCAAAAAAGTACTTCGGGCAGGATTTTATTGGCCAACTCTACAAAAGAAGGCTACAGGGTTTGTAAAGACATGTCCACCATGTCAAAAACATGCCAACTTCCATATCGCCCCACCAGAGGAGCTCATCAGCGTAACGTCACCTTGGCCATTCGCGAAATGGGGACTCGACCTTCTCGGACCTTTTCCCCAAGGATCGGGACAAGTTAAATTCCTCATAGTAGGGGTAGACTATTTCACAAAGTAGATCGAGGCAGAACCCCTAGCTAACGCCACTACTCAAAGAAGTCGAAAATTCCTATATAGGAACATTGTCACAAGGTTCGGGGTTCCATACTCCATCACCACAGACAATGGCACCCAATTCACAGATGTAGGCTTTAGAAAATTAGTAGCCAACTTAAACATAAAGCATCAGTTCACCTCCGTCGAACATCCCCAAGCCAATGGACAAGCCGAAGCTGCTAACAAAGTCATATTGGCCGGGCTAAAACGGAGATTACAAGAGGCAAATGGAGCTTGGGCCGAAGAACTTCCACAAGTCCTATGGGCATATCGTACAACGCCACATTCCACCACTAAGGAATCACCCTTCCGATTAGCATACGGAACGGAGGCATGATCCCGGTAGAGATCGAAGAAGAGTCGCCTAGAGTGGTCCACTACAATGAAGGAGCCAACTCCCAACTTCAAAGGGAAGAGCTCGACCTACTTCCTGAAATTCAAGAAAGAGCTCGGATAAGGGAAGAAGCACTAAAACGTCGAATGGCAAACAGATATAATCAAAAGGTAGTGCCAAGAGGCTTCACTGAGAACGATCTCATCCTAATTCGAAATGATATTGGAACAACTCGACCTGGGGAAGGAAAGCTAGCAGCAAACTAGAAAGGACCCTACCGAGTCATAGAAGTACTTGGGAAGGGCTACTACAGACTATCCGAACTCGACGGGCGAGAACTTCCCAGGTCGTGGCACGCCTACAACCTAAGAAGGTACTATAGCTAGAAAAGATAAAAAATCTCATCATAGGAGGCACTCTTTTTCCTGAAAAAGTTTTTTAATGAGGCACCAAGTTGAGATTCAGAGGATAAAAACTCTATATGTATATATTTTCATTTTCTTTTAAATAAAATATATTAGACGTTCTACAAAGTTTTCAAGACGCATTAATCTGAAACATTCATCGTCCGATTATAAAGCGACAGATTGGCAGAAAGTGAAAAACAAATTCACTGCACGATCACGATAAAAACCAACAAAGATGAAAACCAAATTCATCTAAAGGTCGACTAAACGAGGATTTAACCCACTTTCTACAAATCGGCAAAGATGAAAACAGAATAATGCAAGAAGTTATCGAAAGTGATCCGGAGAAAGGATCTGACGAGGTCCTGATGGATTACTAAATAATAACTTAAAAGACTGGCCGATGTTAAGAAGTCGGACCAAGTCAAACCAAGTTATAAGTAAACCCTGGAAAGAGGTCTGGCCAACCCTATAAAAGAGGATTACTTTAACTTAGAAGGGCTCGACATGACGAAGTCGACCCAAAACACAAAGTTATAGAAGTAATCCCTAAAAAAGACCTGAACAAGGTCCAAGAAAGAGGATTACAAAAGTAACTTAGAAGGGCCCGACATGACGAAGTCGGCCCAAAACACAAAGTTATAGAAGTAATCCCTGAAAGAGACCTGAACAAGGTCCAAGAAAGAGGATTACAAAATAACTTGATCCGACATGACGAAGTCGGTCCAAAACATAAAGTTATAGAAGTAATCCCTGAAAGAGACTTGAACAAATTCCAAGAAAGAGGATTACAAAATAACTTGATCTGACATGACGAAGTCGGTCCAAAACATAAAGTTATAGAAGTAATCCCTGAAAGAGACTTGAACAAAGTCCAAGAAAGAGGATTACAAAATAACTTAATCTGACATGACGAAGTCGGCCCAAAACATAAAAGTTATAAACGTAATCCCTGAAAGGGATCTGAACAAAGTCCAAAAAAGAGGATTACAAAAGTAACTTAGAAGGGCCCGACACGACCAAGTCGATCCACATAAAGTGCAAAGGCTACAAAAAGTAATACTTGCCAGAGACCCCACAAAAGGTCCAAAATAACAGGATTTTTGCCTCAAAAGGAATCAAAGCCAAAAGCACAAAAGCCACTCAAAGAGATCGAGCAACAAGACTCCAAGCACTACCAAAAGCCTAGAAAAAGTGCCTAGACAAGATAAAGATCGATATGATACTAAAGGCGCGAAGTTGTGATAAAAACAAATTCAAGAGGGCTACCCAAATCAGCCCCAAGAACTTGGAAGCTATTTTTTGTTTTTTAGCCTAAGGTTGCTAGACAAGCAACTAAACAAGTATCAACAGTCAGCAAAATACAATTTACAAAATAAAGAGTTTAAAAGCCCACAAGCCGGGCTATCTACACAACCAAGATAAAAAAGTTAAATTAAACATTAGAAGCCTTCCTGGTAGCATCAGCACGGGGAGAAGGAGGGCGAGTCTGAATGGGCACAGCATCCACGGTCCCATTATCTCGATTCAGGATTTGACAGTCCGGATCGGATACGAGATGACCGACATCAGCTAAAGGAACTGAAGAAGTTGACACTTTGGCGACAGGCGCAGGGGGAGGTTCGACATCATCATCATCATCCGGGTCGTCAGGGACAATCTTACCATCCCTCACAACATTGTCCAGGCTGAATAGAGAAAGATCGACCTCGGGAACTAGAATTCGAACCTGCTCCTTCAGGTTCTCATAAGCAGCATTCACGCTGCCGACAAGGTGACCTTGGAGCTCAGAGTAATCAGCTCGGGCAGACTCCAACTCCTCCCTCAGACGCATTACCTCCCGATAGGATGTAACATAGCTGTCTTTATGCCTAAATGCCGTGTCCTCGGCCAACCTCACAGAAGCCGCCAAGGCAAGGGAGCTAGCCTTCTCGTTCTCCAGCTCCTTCTCCAGTTTTGTCACTTTCTCTTCGAGCCCCTCCTTCAAGCCCTTCATCCGATCAAACTCCTGTTTAGCCTCCTCCATGAAGGCTTTGGTGGCATGAAGATGAAGATTTTGGGAAGTTCGGTACAAGGCAGCCCCATGTGCGCCATCTTAACACTACTCCGAGTTATAAAGTCCAAATGGCGAAGGAGTGATACATCATCCATAGGAAGGACACCGTAAGGACCGATCTGCTGATCTACGAACTCGACCGCATCAAAATCAGGGGCATCAAGGTTGAAAGGCTCAATGGTTTTTTACTTTTTGTTGGGAGGAGCACTAGAAGTAGCAATAGAGGCTTGGGGAGGATCAATCAAACGAACCCGGGAGTCGGGATTACCTTCCTTGCCCCAGGTGAGCTCGAAACAGCCGGCTTCGACTGAGCCTGGGATGATCCCTCCCCGGCCGCCTTGGCCGAGACGTTTTTGGCTGCGATAGCTTTCCTCGCCCTCTTGAAGGCCTTCATAGATTCATTATCCTTAATCATCTCTACAAGCAAAGCACAAACAGTAACGAATCAATTAACAAATTAGAAAAGAGCTTGCAAACAATATAGGAGCAGACAAAAGAGGAAAATCAAAAGATTAACTACCCAGCTCAGTTTGGAGGAGAGAGGGATTGGTTAAAAATTTCTTTGTGTCGAGGTGGGGAGGCTGACCCCAGGTCTCTTCCAGAACAGTCACGAAAGCTTGCTCAGCCTCATCCAACATTTCCTATGAATATCTAGATACTCTCACGTCCTTTTGCCATTCCAAGGGAAAGGCGGGCTCGTCATTTTCATCCAGAAATGATGGCCGAGCTCCTTCAACAGCTCAGACTTTAAAAAAATAATTTTTAAAATCACGAAAAGATTCATCAAACATGGAGAAGACCTTCTTTTCCTGGGAAGCTCGGAAAAAAACCCAAGCAGCTTTCTTCTTTACTACCCCAGGCTTCGTCAAAACAAAGAGATAGAAGAAAAGAGATTACAAGGCAGGAATACCGAATCCATGACACAACAATTGAAAGATTTTTATGAAACTCTAGGAATTGGGGTGAAGTTGGGAAAGAGCAACATTACAGGACCATAACAGGTTGGTCTTAAAATCAGTAAAAGGAAGGGTGATACTCATCTGGCCAAAAAAGAAATCGTAAGCATAGAAAAAAGGGCGATCTCCAGCAACCCGAGTAGAAAAACAAACTCTCTCTTCAGAAGTGGGAGGTACAAGTTCGTAATTCTTTTCCTCACCAGCACTACTACAAACCCTATGAAATTGCCTAAGCTGCTGACAAAATTCAGAATCAACCAAAGAAACACACAAAAGAACCTTTGAATCCACCCAATCAGCCATGCCCTCAGGGACTTGGGAAGATGTCTCAACAATGTTCTTGCGAGAAGACATGAGGTCAACTAGTCCTACAGCAAGAAGAGAAGAAAACAGATTACTAACCCAAAAACATCTCGGATAAAAAACAAAACATTTCAGAACAGCTCAGACAAGTGCGACACGGAGCAATACAACAAAAGGAAACCCCAGGACTCACACTAGAGATCCAGGGGCATCCTTTTGGGGGCAAGTTAGGGAGCGAGGACTCAAGGAAACCTACAAGTTTACATCTCTACACGTCCTGACAGGAAGATAACACTCCAAGAAGAAAAGCCACGAGTTACATATCAAAAATCATCAAAATAATTACCTCCCAAAGTTCACAGTCTCAGACAGAACTAACAAGCAACAAAAGCATCAAGAGGAAGTCAACGCACTCCGAACAAAAGGCAAAAATTAAATTATGGGTATCGTTATCTCCTACAAAGGTACAGCAACAAGGAAAGCCACCAAAACAGAGCAGAAGTCAAGGGGCAATCTTTTGAAATTGTGAGCAAGATACAGATTTTTCAAAAAACAGCCAGAAGCGACAGTAGAACATGCAAAGCCCTAGGAAGCCTCAAACAGAAATACCAGGAGAATGCGTAAAAACGAAAAAGAAAAAAAACACATTACAACGACAAGTAAACACAAGATCATAGAAAGGTTCAAGCTTTTTTCAGCATGCAGCCAAATGACAAACAAAACCAAAGACAAAGCAATGAAAAAAGTGAAGAAACTGTAAATAGAACCAACCTGGAAAAAAGCTGAAAGCTTCAGAAGAGTTGAAGATGGAAAGATGGAATCGCCGGATTGTTGAATGACACTGCAACGCAAGAAAAGGCAAGCTATAGGCGAAAAACAGAAAGCGAGAGAATGAAGGGAGAAGTTACAAAGAAAAATGAAGGAGAGAAACCGTTTCTAATTACAAAATTCAAAATAAAATCCAAGGGAAACGGGGCAATTAATATCAATTAATGAAGGTATTAAACCCTCACACGTTCCCAAGAACAAAGCGCTGATATAAAAATCGGGCGCTTTTAGAGGAAAACATTCCACATTCAAAAAAGGCTCTATAAAGAAAGGAATCAATAAAATGCTCAAGTTCGGCTTCACTAGAGAAAGATCGAAGTCAAAGATTCGACCTCAAAGCAGAAGACCGAGCTCAAGCAGGGGCACTGTTCATACCCAGGGTCGAGCTATCCGATCCGGGATGTTCAGTAATAAAGCGACCGATCTCTTCAGGTCAGGCTATCCGACCTCTTCTCAAAGAGGTCGGTCGAATCGACAGGAAAACCCAATAAGGGGCCCAAATAAGAGGAACACGACCCAAATCCAAAGGCAGTCCAAGCCTATAGAGATAAGGGCGGTTCCCTTAAAAGATAAGCTGACCTTAACTCAAAGATAAGATAAGATAAGATAAGATAACTAACTTATCTTATCTAAAAAGGTCACTCCACACCATTATAAATACACTGGAGCACCCAGGTATAACTTATACTCTGATTCTACAAAAAACATGTTTAATACCCATGCTAACTTAAGCATCAGAGTCTCTTGCAGGTACCCCTACCCTCCGGTGACGAAGGATCAACAGTGTAGTCAATCTCACAATTCGGACACGACAGCTTCGATCGCCATCCACCAGCCGGACACGTCATCTCCGACCAGTACAGAAGATCTCGTCCGAGATCGACCTACAGTTTCAGGTAACCCTCGGAACAGTAGGGAAACAAAAGGATTATAAAAGATGTCCCCAAGACTACATCGTTTTTGATATCCTTTGCTATGATGAAGTTGGTTAGAATCCTAAGATATATAATTTGCCATAGCTTCCTTGAAGATAGGTGATGCGCACGCGTGGATCACGCGCACGCGTGACCTAGCAAAAAACTAATCCACGCTCACGCGTGGACGATGCTCACGCGTGACTTTGCAGCGACCTGTACGCACCAGAAATCGCTGGGGGTAATTTATGGGCTATTTCTGACCCAGTTTTCGGCCCAAAAAACATTGATTAGAGGCTATAAAGTGGGGGAATCCATTCATTCATTGAGATAACATTCATAATTCACAATTTTAGGTTTTAGATGTAGTTTAGTAGAGGGAGATGCTCTCTCCTCTCTCTTAGTATTTAGGATTTAGGATTTTTCTTAATTTTAGGATTGCTTCTTCTCAATTCCAGGTTCAATGTTCTTTTAATTTAGTTTCTCTTATCTACTTTTATTCACTCTATTACTTTAGTTGCTCTATTTCATTTGCTAATTACTTATGTTGCCAAATTGGCTTATGAACTCTTCATGTTAGATTTGAATATTCTATTTAATACAATTTGAGGTATTTCAGATTTATGCTTTCTTTCTTCTATTTATGATATAAATAATTTATATTTTTTTCCCTTTGCTTTGGTTGAGTAATTGGTGACACTTGAGTTATTAAACTCGGCTGTTGATTGTAAATTGGAATTTGCTGATTGATTTGGATCCCTCTAAAGCTAGTCTTTCCACAGGAGTTGACTAGGACTTGAGGAATCAAATTGATTAGTCCACTTGACTTTCCTTTATTTAGTAAGGGTTAACTAAGTGGGAGCAATAAACAATTCTCATCACACCTGAGAAGGATAACTAGGATGGAATTTTCAGTTCTTATACCTTGCAATGGTTTTCATGATAATTAATTTACTTTCTTGCTAGTTTATTTTTCCTGTTCACTATTCAAAAACCCCAAAAATATAATCTTCCATAACCAATAATATATCATACCTCCCTGCAATTTCTTGAGATACGACCCGAGGTTTAAATACTTCGGTTATAAATTTTATTGGGTTTTGTTACTTGTGACAACCAAAGTTTTTGTACGAAAGGATTCTCTGTTGGTTTAGAAACTATACTTACAACGTGATTATTCTTATAAAATTCTTTACTAGCAAGAATCCGATCGTCAAAATGGCGCCGTTGCCGGGGAATTGCAAACGTGTGCCTTATTATTTGTTATTGTAAATATTTTATTTTGCTTGTTTATTTGTTTTTATTTTTGTTTTTAATTTTTATTAGCTACTATGAGTTCTCACCCCCCGTCGCTTTGAGTTTGGTTCTGATGTTGTTGTAAGGAATGGAAGCTATAATAGGAACATGCATCAAGGTCAAAACAATCAAAGATGGAAGGAGCCACGAGGATCTGATCAACCCTTTTTGCAACAACGCCTTCCAAGGTGCCATAGACAACGACCGTTCTACAATGCATGCCAAGACAATAGTTATGGTGGATCTTTTCGTGACAACCAACCTCCACCAAAATACTAGAGCCATGAGCCATGCCGAGGTGTGTACCAAGATGATAAATATGGTGGATCCCCTTGTAGTTACCAACAAGCCCCACCATATGCTTATGAACCCCCTCCTCAACATAACTCTGAACTACCATACTCACAAGTCTCTTTCCACCATTCACCTCTATATGACCCTAATCCTTATCCACCACACCAACCACCATATGAACCATACCCGAAACCACCACCTCAATATTCACCATCTCCATATCTTTATCAAAAAGAACCACCTCCGTATTATGAGCCCTCTTTCCCAACAAATTAACCCTTCTATCCAACCCAACCTCCATTGGATAACAACACACTCATCTCTAACATCATTGGTCTCACCTCTACACTCCAAAATCTTATATCCCGCATGAACCAACCCTCTACCTCCAATATTCAACCCTCAAGCTCTAGTGCACTTCTTTTTTAACCATATAATGATCTTTCCATCCCATAACCACCCTCCATGGAAGAGCACCCACATCCATCAATCCAAGAGTAAGATGATCCCAATTATGCTATTGATATGGAACAAGAAAGAAGGAATCATCTTCGTAAATCCATACATCATAAGAAGCTAGAGGAGGCCCTAAAGGTAGCGGCAGGAGAGACCCTTGAAGATGAAAGAATAGTTGAAAGGAGTTATCATAGAAAGGAAGACATCAAGGAGGAGTCTGATTTTGTACTAAAGCAAGTGGAGAAAGCCAAAATTACTGAAGAGGAAGAAGTGGTTGAAGACTTAGGAGATGCTGAACCTCCATGGGAAAGTTAAGTCATAGAGCTCCCTTCTAAGGAGTTTGAATTTGATGTTGAGGAGGGTGTACAACCTCCAAGACATATCATGGTTGAAGACTTTGAAGGGGGTGATCAAGAGATGGATTCAATCATTGATGACTTCTTATCTACATTTGAATCTTCTCCCATTGGACTTGACATGGAGATTAAAGAAGAAGAAGTATAACCTCCCATGCCCTTGGTGAACAATGAAGAAGAGATCGAATTGGAAGAAGGCTACCAAGAGGAAGAGGTTAAAATTGAAGAAGCTTGCAAGGAGGTGAAAGTTGTCAAGGAAGAGCTCAAGGGAATGGAGCTGGAAATCACCTTGCCAAAGTTGTTGGAGACCTCTCCCCCAAAGCCATCACCGTCTATTCCTTCATTCAAGTGGGTAAATCTTTCATCTCTAAGCTTAATTAGCCCACTTGAATATGCTTTGCTTGAGACGGATGGGCAACTTAGAGTTCTTTGTGGCTATAAGAGTAAGAGGGAGATGGTTAGTGGTAAAAGTTGTCATGCAAGGTTCAATACGGTTGCATACTCCAAGTTGAAGTGCAAGGATTGGTGTAGAGCTCGATTGTATGGTTCTAGGAGGATGTTTGGGTGCCTAAATGAGAATTCTAAGGCTGAACCACCCGGATGGAATCATCATGATCCACTTGAAGACGGGTGTAGAAACAAGATTTGAGATCCGGGAATATATGAGGATCAAATTTGGGAGCTCAAAGCTTGTGAAGAATTCCATCAAAGCTTGAGAAATTTACTTGGTATTGATAGAGCTTATTGGAAGTCCAAGCATTGGTGGAAGTTTCAAGACGAGTTCAAGCACAAGCCACCATAACAAGGAGCTCATCAAATGTCCAACTTAAGGACTTTAACTAAAAGTGCTAGGTGCGAGACAACCCACCATGGTATATTCTTTTCTTTTTTGTTCTTAGTTTTATTTTATTTTATTTTTATTCGTGTTCACTTATAATTTCTGCATAATCATCTACATTCTGTATTTTGCATTCTGCATTAAAAAAAAAAGCCCGTCCCACACGTGCGCGTGAACCACGCGCACGCGTCACATGCGACGCTAAACCTTACAGAAAGTTACGCGAGAGACGCGCGGGAGGGGTGCGTAGCGCACAGGCCACCCCACTCGTATGCGTACCTCACGCGTATGTGTCCCCTGCAAAAAGTTCAACCCCTGCGTAAGCGTCAATGACGCGTACGCGTGGGCATGAAAAATCAGCGTAAAAGCATGTTAAATAGAGAGTTGTGCTGGTCTAGGGCTGGTACTGTGCTAGAGGCACAAAATCACCCACGCGTATGCGTCCCTGACGCGTGTGCGTCATTTTGCTTTCAGACCACCCACGCGTACGCGTAGGCGATGGCCAACTCAGTGTCCACGCGTACGCGTACGCGTACGCGTACGCGTCGCGCTCCGTTTCTAAATTCTTACTTCTTTCTTCCCTCCTTTCTCCTTCTTTCTTCTTCCTTTCTTACTTTCTTCTTCTTCATCTCTTCAACTTCTCATCCCTATTTTTTTCCATTCTATTTTACTTAATTTATTTGTATACTTTCATTCATTGCATTCTAATTTTGTGCATGTTTTTATTGGTGTTAAATTTTCTTATTCAACTGTTGCATCTTTTCTTGAATTATTCTGGTGTTTCATGACTTGTTTTATATTACTGGGTATTATTGTTCATAAGCCAATGCTAATCTTTTATGATACTTGTATTCCATTTGCATTGCTATGCACTTACACCATTTTTCATTACCCAATCTCTCTCCCCCATTTGTTGCAATTTTTGCACTATTGATATGCCATTTGCTTCTACTGTTTTCTTACTTGCATGTTGTAGCTACCATGTAATTTAGACCCTCGTTATGTGGCATTAACCCACCCATACTTTATTTATTTTCTTATCTTTATTTCTGGGTTACTTTTCTTCCCTTTTTCTTTCAGGATGGCCACCAGGAAGGGAACCGGAAGACGTTTACATGGGGAGACAGACAAGTCTGCCACACAATCTTTGGAGAAAAAGCATTAGTTGGAGCCACCCGTCCACTTGTACATCTCTGCATGCATCGAGGACGGTGCAATCTTTAAGTGTGGGGAGGTCGATACTGACTTCCGTGGGTTAGTTATTTCCTATTTCAACACCAATTTTTTATTTTCCCTGTTAAATTTGTTGTTGCATTTGCATGTTTATTTGATTTTGTGCATATTTTACCACTTGGTTGAAGTAATATTTTCTTTTTCTTTAAGAAACTTTTTATAGCATTTCACTAATTTGAATTAAACTTTTCGAAAAACTTGTTTGAAGAAATTTTAATTTGGAACATGGTTTTAGAGCTCGAACACACAAAACCAGTGAGATTTTGAGCCTACTTGATTGGTTGCATCTTATCAACCAATATTTTATTTTTGGTGTGTGTTGTTCTCTCTAAAATTGTGATCTTTGTCTTGATTAATTCTATATTTCCATGGTTTGATGTATGCATACACTTATATGATTGAGGCCCTTGTTTCACTAAGCTTACATACCCATATGGTCTTAACCTTTCATTATCCTTTGCAAACCAATTTGAGCCTATTTTACCCTTTTTATTCTTTACTTTAGCACATCATTAACTCTAAGCAGAAAATAATAATGTCCTTAATTTGAATCCTTGGTTAGCTTAGACTAGTGAGAGTGTTCATGATTTAAGTGTGGGGAAGTTGGGTTTGGAAATATTTGGTTTAAGAATTGGGTGTTATATATCTTTATGAAAATGTGAAAAAAATATTTAGGACATGTTCATGCATTCAATAATTTAATCATATGCATTAAAAAAAAGAAAAAAAAAATATATATATATATAGGTGAATTCTACCCAACCCCCTCTATTTCAACATGTAAATTACCCCTCGTGACATGGCATGTTTTAATTGGATGCTTAGTTTTAGTTTGAGTTAATTTAACTCAATAAGAGTTAATATCTTAACTAAAGTATGGTAATTTTGTAATTAAATATTTTTACAAGAGGGATAAACATATAATTTCTATAAACATGAATAAGTAAAATTATATTATTATCATTGTGCAGAAGCTCAATTCACCCCGATCCCATTTCTCTTTGAAATTGAAAGAAGAAATCAACTCAACTCTCTACAATGGAAAGATGTTTCCAATTCCAATGAAGATAATTTTGCTGGAGAAAAAACGGAAAAAACTGTGAGCGTCTGGGAACTTGTAGAGCACCCAGACTACTCCTTTTGTTTTGGTGATATTGTGTTTGCGGCTCAAATGATAGTAGCTGTCTCACGGCTTGCTCAGACTCAAAATCAATCATCCCCATTCAGAGTTTAGAGCTTGAGCTTCAATGGCAACGAAGAAGCAGAACGATGATAACACCAGGAAGGCGGGCTTTACTCACTGTCGAAGAAGCCGTACGCTCGCCGTCGTTCTCACCCTCAAGCAGCCAACTCGCTTTCGCCCTTCCCTCAACTCCCCTTTTCTAGCAAAACAGTTATGGAACTGCCCTCCTGAGGTTTTTTTTAGATAACTTATTTTTCATGAATTTGATTTGCCTTAATTATGATACAGTTCTGAATTTATTTGTTATTGATTTGATATTGTTTGGAAATTTTGTTATTGATTTGATATTGTTCTGAAAATTTTCATGCTTTTTTGTTTCTTCAATCTGATATAGTTCTAAAATCTGAGATAGTGAGCGTGGTCAGAGAAATTCTTACCTATACCGAGAGCAAATCTCTCTCATGCTCTAAGCCAATCTGTTAACCATAACTCACAGAGCCGTCAGCCAATGCTAACATTGTATTAGTTAGATAGTTTCAAGGGTTGGCTTCATGTTAAACTGATTCATGAAATACTTACTTAATTTCTTGTGTAAGATAATGGCAAGTCAGTGACTGACTTGAAGATGGTTCAGCTATGCCGAGTTAAAACTTGCCACTGGTGGATTCTCTGAGGCCAACTTCCTGGCTGAGGGGGGATTTGGATCCGTTCACAGAGGGGTTCTACCGGATGGACAAGTCGTTGCTGTCAAGCAACATAAATTGGCTAGTTCTCAGGGTGACCTTGAGTTTTGCTCAGAGGTAGAAGTCCTGAGTTGTGCTCAGCACCGAAATATTGTTATGCTGATTGGATTCTGTATAGAGGATAAGAGAAGGCTACTAGTTTACGAGTACATATGCAATGGATCATTAGATTCACATTTATTTGGTGATTTCTCTTGCTCTCTTGCATCCGAACTTCTGTTCTTATAGAATTTTTTTCAATTGCACTAGACTATAATATCAGACTTATGTTTGCTACTTTGATTTTTATTAATCTGATGCCAACTAAAAGCAGGTGGTGAAGTAGGATTAATGTGACGATGTTTTTCATTTTGAATACAGTGATTGAAACAAGACATATATTTTCCTGATATGATTGTAAATTAGTCTAATATTTCAAACTATTTTAAGGAGACAGCGAGAACCATTAGAATGGGCTGCACGGCAAAAAATTGCCATTGGAGCTGCTTGTGGGTTACGATATCTTCATGAAGAGTGTAAAGTGGGATGCATTATCCACCGTGACATGCGGCCTAACAACATTCTCATAACTCATGATTTTGAACCACTGGTATGGTAGTGCTTGCCTATTGTACAATGCATTCTTGTAGGTTTGTAGTTTACACTATAAAAGGCACCTTTACCTCACTTTTGAATATTCACCCATCTACATTTTTAAATTTACTTACCATTGGATGTAAAAGACAGAATTTTCTGAGTCTTGTATAGATTACATTCTAAACTCTGGTGTATGCTGAATTTGAGTTGGATTACATACATGCCTAATTTTTCTAACAGCATTATATTGTGATTTCAAGGTTGGTGATTTTGGATTGGCGAGGTGGCAACCTGATGGAGACACGGGTGTGGAAACCCGAGTAATTGGAACATTCGGGTATGTATTTGTGTTTGTCCTGAATGGTTTTCATAATCAAAACTTGTCTGAGAAATATGAACTCACAATTAAGATATGTCGTTATTGTGTAGGTATTTGGCTCCTGAATATGCTCAAAGCGGCCAAATAACTGAGAAAGCTAATGTTTATTCATTTGGGGTGGTATTGGTGGAGATTGTTACAGGGAGAAAAGCTGTGGATCTCACGCGGCCTAAGGGACAGCAGTGTCTTACTGAGTGGGTAAGTTATATTTGCAATTTTTACTCGAACCATTCTGTGAAAAATTTCACCCTTTATTTTATCCCCAACCAAACATTGCCTAAGAGTTAAGTATGGCTATGTCTATAATTAACAATCAGAAATCCTATATTAATCCCCTTTTATGTTTCTGGTTGTTCATGCCAAGTCTTGTCGAAATTTGAGTAAATGTCTTGATATTTAACAGGCACGACCTCTGTTAGAAGAATATGCCATTGAGGAACTGATTGATCCAAGGCTGGGGAACCAATACTTAGAAAATGAGGTATATTGCATGTTGCATGCTGCATCATTATGCATACGGCGAGATCCTCATTCTAGACCACGCATGTCACAGGTAAACAAGTTCTTAAACTTATTTTTTGTTGGAAAAAATTTCTTTGAAGAATTCTTAATCACATATTTATTATAATTTGATCAAACTCTGTTTTAAGTTAAAATCAATAGGAAAAGCTAATGATGTATGTTTAGATCATGTTTTTTGAATTTGACCATGTTCCCTGCCTAACTGTTTTTAAAATTATTTCTGCTTGTTTATTCAAGGTTCTTCGTATAATGGACGGCGACATGGTCATGGACACAAGTTACATTTCAACTCCAAGTTATGATGTGGGAAACCGGAGTGGCCGACTCTGGTCGGAGCCGCTGCAGAGGCAGCACCATTACAGGGGTCCTCTGTTAGAGGAGTCACTTGAATCATTCAGTGGGAAGCTATCTCTTGACAAATAGAGGCCTGCATATTGGGATAGGGACAACAAAGCAAGAAGGACTTCATGTGAAGATGACATTTAGAAAGGGGTTGATACTTGATCAAAATTGAGAATTGCTTTTTTCTTGTTATGCTAAATATGTTTATTTTCTCTCCTATTTTGTAATTTTGTATCTTTCTAGCTATCTTTCTGCAGTGATCTAATTTTGCATGTGAAAGTAGGCTAGGTAAAAAAATATAGAAGTTTTTGAAATTCTTCAGGAAAAATCATGTACACACTATTGTGCCTAAAAGGGCCTCTTTGACTTGAGAGAGTGATAAACCACCATTTTATAGTTTATATTGTGTTTAATTATGTGGTTTTGTCATGATCCTTGCCCACTTATTCATCAATTTAGCATGCAATTAGATTTCCTTCCTAAATTCAGTACATGTTTGAAAATTGCTTCCTAGAGACTTTAATTATTTATTTTCAATTCTCCTTTACTCCATTCGATGCCGTGATCTGTGTGTCAAGTGTTTCACGCTTTATAGGGCATGAATGAGATGGAGATTGGAGACGAAGCTAGCAAAAATGGAAGGAACACAAGAATTTGAGGAGATAACCAGCAAGAAGTGACGCGGTCGCATGGCTCACGCGACCGCGCGAAGGAGCACAAATCGCAGTGACGCGGCCGCATAGCTTGCGCGGCCGCGCGGATTGAAAAGCGCAAGCGACGCGGTAGCGTGGACGATGCGAATGCGTGGAGAGGAAAAAGCGCAAGCGACGCGTCCGCATGGACGACGCGATCGCGTGACATGTGCGATCTGCATAATCTGCAGAATCCGCTGGGGGCGATTTTGGACCTTATTTCGGCCCAGTTTTCAGCCCGGGACAGCAGACTAGAGTCAGAGAATATGCAGAAACAACAGAGACATTCATTTAGTAGTTTTAGATCTAGTTTTTCACTCTCTTAGGTTTTTCTCTCTAGGTTTTAGAATTTTAATTTTCAATTGGTCTTAGCATTGGAACAGTGAGAAGAGTTATTTCCTCATCAAGACTTCATCATTCTAGTTTGTTCTCTTAACTTGGTTCTATTCTTCCATGTTCTTTGTTATGTTCAATTTTGTCATTCAGATACTTTTATGATTATTTAATGCAAGGATTATTTCTTTTTAATTCAATTTCAATTCCAATAATCATGTCTTCTTTTAATTCCCTTTCATGCGCTATGGATTCTTTATTTACAATGCGTGAGTAGTTTCCTTACTTGATGGGGAGTTGATTAAAAGGAACTCTTGAGTTGGAAGGATTGAAAGAAAATTTGTAATTGGGTTAAATGTTGGATTGCTATCCTATCACCGACGCCAATCCCTTTGAACTAAGTGGGTTGCAACTTGTGAACAGATCTGGCATTCCCACTTGTTTGACTTTTCCTTACCTAGTTAAGGATAACCAAACAGAACAACCATTAATTACAAATTAATCTTACAATCACACCATCAATGATAGAGATTCTAACCAATCAATTCCCAGTCAAGGCTTTTATTTATATTATTTAAAAAAATCCTCAATTTAAATTCCAATTTACTTAGCTCAACTTCTTGGAACATCTGATTAATAAAACAGCACACTTTTCTGCAACTCGTTGGGAGACGACCTGGGACTTAAAACTCCCAGTAATTTTAATTTAAACTCTCTGTGACACATTTCTAAATTGATAGGCAGATTTTCGGTGAGTTAAGAACTATACTTGCAACGTAACCATTTTAATAAATTTTTAATTCACCAGCTTCTGCTTTCCATCAAAGAGTTTGTGGGGTCTTGAAATGAAATGAAATGGAGTAGCTTCTTCTAAGTTCAAAGATTGTTGGTTTAATTATCCCTTTTCACTTTCCATGTGCGTGTCCATGCACATGCATGCGTTGAGAAGCAAACAAACATGGTTTGATGGTTGTCATCTGAAGTTCTGAACCAACTTGGACAGCGACACAGACAAATCAGAGTTAGCCTTTTACATCTATGAAGGGTACTAAAATCATAGGGTAATTAATAATGACACTTCACCTTTTTGAGTTTGAATGATATCAGAAACATTTTATTTATGAAAATGTACACTAAACTCTAATATATGCAAGTCTCATGACTCATGACACAATATCTTCATATTTTTTAAAATATAGCACTAATCTCAATATCTCATAATTAAAGAAGAGGTAAGTATAGACATGACAAAAAAAAAGCAAAAAATGTTAACAAGAACCAGTAGGTCCAGCACTGCTCCAATATGAACAACTTTACTATAGACACAACAACTCACACTGAGAAAGTTTGTCTCAGTTCATCTTCAGTGCAGTTTGGACCAAGATTTGCAATGAAGAGAGTAGAGCATGGTCCTCCATCAGGACCTCTTTCATGCTGCTCCTACAGAAAAAAAATTGCAATAAAAAGATGAAAAATTGCAACCTCACTATTGAACGCGAAATGTGTTGATGCTTAATTGATAGCGGTTTTTGTTCTCAACAATAAACCTCGAAACTGGAACGGACCGGTCGATCGGATCGGTTTAACCGCAAACTAATAACACTAACAGACTGAGCAGGCATATAAAACTGGTAATTAAGAAACCGGCAAAAAATCGTTGAACCGCACAAAAGCCGACCGGTCGGATCGAACCGGAACCAGGCCGGTTTACACAAAAAAAGGGAAGCTCATTCGTTTCTTTCTCCCTTTCTCCGTTTCTTTCTTTCAGTCAAAGAAATCACCCAAACCCAACCACAAAACCCTAGCACTGTAAGCCTACACCACCGCCACAAGGAGTGTCATACTGCCGCCGTCCGTCGCACTCACAGTTCACCATCCGTCATCTAGCGTCCCTCGTGCTCTAAATCTTCAACCCCTGTTTGCTGTCACCGATCGCGGTTCCTTCCTCGACCTCGGCATCCGTCGTCTTTGTCTGCTCAGCCTCGCTTCCGTCGCCGTTTGTTTGCCGTTCACGTTCGTGTTTTCGATCGCATTCTTCGCCGTACGTGTTCACTCGGCGTTCACCGTTTGCATTCAATCGCCGTTCACCGTTCGAGTTCGCGTGCGTCTGGAAGCCACGTTGCTCTGCTTCAAACTCTACAACCAACCCGCGCGCTCCACACAGCCTTCAAACTGCTCTCTTTTGTCCCCGCCGTGAGTTCCCTAAACCCGCCACCAGACAATACACTCGCACAACACCAATACTCTTCTTCAAACTCCGCAACCTATGATTTATATTACAATAAGTACTTATTTTATTTGGTATTGGTTTGGATGTTTTGGTAGATTAATTAAAGTTACAAAAGTTATGTTCTCTTCTCTATCACGATGAAATCAAGCTTTGAATTCTCTTATTTCGTTTTAATTTTACCGCACTCAACATGTTTGATGAATTGCTTTAACCATATTTCTAGTTGGTTTTATACTTTCTAGCTTTTAGAAACTTATTAAGTTGATTGCATGTGAAATTAGAATAATTGGATCATAGTAATTAGGAAATTTTAGCTGTACAAATAGCATCTTTGCAGAAAACATGTTAGCATGATGATTGCACTTGCATTAGTGTTCTTCTGGTAAATGTTTAAACTGTTATTGTGAACTTCTTAATTTGCTAATTGTTCTTGTGTTCTTGTGTTACCTTTTTTTTTGTTGTGATTTTCTGTTATTGAATTTCTTAAGTTGATTTGCTAAATTGTTGGGTTGATGTTATCCTAATTTGTCAAATTGTTCGGTTGCTGCGACTTCATTTGTTGGATTTTCTATTTAGGTCTTGTTTTTATTTATTTGCTAACTTGTTGCTGTATATTTATTGTTTATTTGCTGGATATTGGTGATCATTGTATTTGAGATTGTTTACTATGAAAGTTAGATGTGGTGTTGAAGTCCATGATTAGTGCATCCCTTTGATTTAAATTCTAATTTTGTTAGGACTTAATGGGTTGCATTGGTTAAACACTAATAAATATTTTATGTTTGCGTTTTGATTTTTTAATGAAATATGATATGACTATGATAAGGGTTTTATGGGCAATTAGGAGGTACATTGTTAGTGAGTGAGAACTATGGTAATATGTATGCGAAATGATAATTGAGCTCATCAAGTATTCATTCATTGTTAAATTCAATGACATGAAACCCAGTACATAATCTGAGTTCCTTGAAGACCTCTGTAAACAGGTTTTTTCATCTGATTTTATGTGCATATCATCCATGCACTAGTTTTGGTTGTTTATTCTGATTAAAAAGGCATTAAACAGATGGTTGTGCATGGTTAATTTGCATATATTTCTCCCTGTGTTCCCGCATGTTGCTGAATTGGTAATCAATAAATTCGCCTTTTTGCTGTAAATCGGTACTTTACTAGGATTTGTTAAATTTATTGCTGTAACATGTACTTGTTGCTGAATTTATAGCTTCTCAGTCACAGAATCAGAACAGAATGCTCAATCAGTGCTTGAATACTTGGCTTTGCTCACTGATTGTATTTGATGATAAATTTTAAGTTGATAACTTTTAAAATTTACATTTGCACTGCCCATGTTACTGATTCACTGTTCTTTCAGTTCTTTTTGTTGTTGTTAATCATCATGATGAAGTTTGTTAAAATTTGAACTGCCTATATTACTGAGTGTTCCTTCAGTGCTTTTGCTTGTTGTTACTCATTGTGGTGAACTTTGTTAAAATTTGCACTACCTATATTACTGATTCACGGCTTCATGCCTCTCATAATTATCAATGGCATGAACTCCGAACCAAAGCCCCAACTCTTTGTAAAAAATTGTAATGAAAGCTTATTGGGACTTTTTCTTCTACTTAAGGTATGAATCAGAATGATGAGGCCAAGTTGTGAATACACTAGTGTCAACGGACCATAATATGTATTGAATTTGTGACATCAGAAGGGTGTAATAATAACAATAATGGAGTCATGTTACTTGAATATTGAGGTTTAACATTTAAACTCTCAGCTTCTCAGCCCTGTTTGATTCTTCATCTCAGTCAATTGAATCGAATCAACCATGCTTTCTTTTTATTTTTCTCTTAGTTGATTCTTAATTTTTCTAATGTATGTAGCTTTCTGAACCAGGTGGATCAGATTATGTAGTTTTCTTTATTTGGGATATTTTCGGAGATGCATTAGAAGAGCTATTTTATTATTATGTTTGGTATAATAATATTCACATGTTCTGTATGCTTGTGATTGTTTCGGTGTTGATGGTGGCCCTCTTATCCAACTGCTCTTGTTCTGTAATATGCTTAATTTTATAAGTATTAAGGTTAGACAGATATTTTGTGTTGTATTTTGCTATAACTGAACCCTAAAGAGTTGGTAGAGGATTTGAAGAAACTTGTATTTGTATAGTATTCATTTATGTGTGTATTCTAGCCTGAGTTTTGCACTGTTGATGCTTGTGGTTACTAATTCTGAAATTTTAAAGTTGTGCTTGATTTTTGGTTCTGAATATCTTATCTTCTGTGACTAGTGACTAGGAAATAGGAATAATTTGTTTTGGTTAATTACTTAATCTTGCTCATAATTTTTGTTAGCTGTATTTTGAATTTTGTTTGCTGTGACTTAGAATCATTTTGTTTGAAATAAAAAACCCCAAGCCTTAGAGGGTAGAGAAGGAAGAAGAGGAATTGGTTGAGAGTTACATTGAATCAATCAAAATGAGATGATTCTATTATGACATGAGGTGAAAGCCAAGTGAATTACAATGAGAAAGGAAATTACTATTATAAACTAACTAACAAAAGTTGTTAGCATCTACTCCTTCTTACTAACATCTAGCTATAACTAAGCTAATTATAATTAATTTGTGCTGACCCATTACTAACTATAATTAAGAAAGTCCTTACTAAGATATATACATACCGTAACTCCTATCATTATCTCTAATTTTCCTATTTTTTAAGTTGTTTCTTTTTTCTTTGATCTTCATATTCTCTAAATTATGCTTTCTAGAAAACTGCTGTTGCTGTGCTGATTTGACCTTGATCACTAATGCTAAGTTTGTCTCTGAAGTGTAGAAAGTTTTATGAGTGTATAACCTTTGTGAAAATATCATCCACTTGCACAGTTTTTGAGATTTGGTATATTCCGATTTCTTTGTTATTTACATGATTTCTAAAAAAATACAAGTATATCTTAAAATATTTGGACTTATTATGTAAAATAGGATTGACATCTAATAATACTGCACTGAAGTTATCACAGTATATCATTGGAACTTCTATTAAAGAGATATTTAACTCATCATAGTTTTTAATCAGATCAATTTTTCTACTATATCTACTATACTCCTATAGTATCCTTTTATACTTGTCCTAGTCACAGTCGTTAACTTGTTGATGCCTAAGACACCAATTTTGAATCAAGAAATACACATTATTCAATAATAGACTTTTTATCATTAAGATCCTTAACCTAAGTTGTTCATGATTTTTAGTTCTGCATGTCTTATTTTCTGTGACTGGGGAATAGGAATCATGTATTGTGGTTAACTACTTAACTTTGTAATTTGATCTTCGTTAGCTGGAATTTGAATTCTGTTTGCTGTGACTTGGAATCATTTTGTAGTATTTATATTGGTTTATTCTAGCCTGAGTTTTGTGCTGTTCATTGTTTGCTTGATGTCCTTTAATTTTGTTCTGAACTGAGTTATTGGAATTAAAGTATGTAATTGGCATAAGAGTAGATTTAATTTTGATCAGACACACCTTCGATGTTGTTGTGTTATTTTTCCGAACTTTTCATGTTATAGTTGCTGATGTCGTGTTGTTGTTGGTGTTTTCTTTTGTTTTTTATTTTATCTTCTTGCAATTAATTAGTGACAGAAAGAGTAAGCGTTGTGTACCAAATATTAAAAGATGATTATGTGGGATTATGGAAAGCATTTGTCAGCGAGTTGCTGTATAGAAAAACAAAAAGTTGGTAAGCAACGGTTGCTTTGTTGAATTGGGTCCCTGCGCAAGTAGATGGAATTTGACTTCAAATCTGTGAAATTAATATAATCCACTTATAGTAATTATAATCTTTTCTTGTTGTTATAGTTATCTTTTACTTGAGCTCACAACTATAACATGTTTTGGGTAGACGTTTCTGTTTCTGAAACGGGAAAATCCTTGGTTTTTCAGCTGCTGCCTTTGCATTTTATACTGACTTTAACCTATTTTTTTTGCTTTTTTTTCTAATGTATGTGTTTTTTTCTGTGCAGGGGTTTACCTTCATGACCCCACTGCATTTCTTGCAACTGTTGATCCTACTCTTGTAACCTGGTTGGAGGGTAGTGTTAGATATCAAACCAGTGGCATTACACGAGGTCTTACAATACTGTACAACAAACAGAAAAAGTGCTGTTATGCTGGTTTGAAATTTATCTTCAACTATTTGCATTTTGATAAAAGAGATGTCTTGGAGCAATGGTTGAGTTATCTTTGTATGACCTTAAGGTCACGAGATTAAGTCGCGTAATTGGTCATGGATGCATTTATTATGTTAGACTGTATAAATTACATCCTCTAGGAATGGTGCTTTTGCACGTGGTTTTTTTTTTCTTTAATTTTTGCAATTTAATCCAGTATATATGAATTCGTTACTTGATATAGAGTAAACTTTTCCAGAATTGCAAAGGGTAAGATTCGGTAAGAGTTTGAAATGTATTAGACATAAGAATGCCACACTCTTCTTATTACTAGCTGATGTTATGTATACCTAATAATCATCTTGCATGTTAGAGGATGAGATCCTGAAAACTGTAACTATATGAACTCTTTTATGAATCTTGGGCACCGATATTATAGTACACATTTTCAACTAGACAGCATACTATATTCAGGCAGTGAGGATATTATATGGAGTACGGACTATGACATTATTTTGACTCTTTCATTCCTCTGATTTATTGTATTTAATGTAGTTTTACTTATGCTTTTACTGAGAAAAGAAATGATATTTAAAAATAAAAAAGGTGAGGGGAACCTGGGACATGGATGCGTCTTAAATTGATACTCCGTTGTCTCTTATTTGAATTGTGTAGAACATAGATTTATTGAGGACTCCATCAAATTGTTTATACTAGGAAAGAACAAAGTATGGAACTGAAGTCTGATTTATATAGGCTTGGATGAAATAAATGCACATCATTTTTGGATATTCTAAATAACAGTTTATTATTGGTTAGTGATGTATTATGGGATAAATGTAGTTACTTGTACTAACTGAACTAAATGCTATACATGTTGAATCTGGATATGATTTAATGCTAATTATTATGGATGTTTAGTTTTAGTTTGAGTTAATATCTTAACTAAAATAGGACAATTTTGTAATTAAATATTTTTATAAGAGGACTGGATATATAATTTCTGTAAGCATTAAAAAAGTTAAGTTATATTTTTTATCATTTTGCAGAAACTCAATGCACCTCAGCCCCATTCCTTTCTGAAATTGAAAGAAAAAGGCAAATCAAGCTCTACCCACTCATTTACCCAGCCCTGCTGCCCGCAGCACTGCAGCCACGCCAACCACTGCAGCCACCTCAATTTTGGTGAGAATGTCATTCTATTTCGTACAGACCATTACAAATGAAATTCTAAAGTGATGAAATCATTGATGCTCATTTTTAAAAAAAATTAATCTAAATATATGTTGTTATGCTTAGATCTTTAAGATACAAAGAAGATAGTCAACCAAATGAGGGACATAAAAGTAAATATAATTGGATGGATTGTATTAAAAACTTTTAGTTCCTTAAAAGGTGTTGCTGTATTTTATGTGAATTAGTGGTAATTTTTGTAGTCTACATATCTGTGAAATGTTAATTGTGTCGTGATGTGTTTGTTTTTTTATAAATTGGAGGTGTATCTTCGTTTTTGGGAGATGGATCCGTCGGATAGCGATTTTTTCGGATCAGACTCCGATGTTGGGTTCCCTAGAGGAGACGATCTAGACTTTTTAGACGACGATTCAGAGGCTGATGAAGATAGACCTCAAGATAAGAGAATATCAGAGCTGTCACAAGAAGATATCATGCAACTTCAGTTTACAGATGAGGAAGCTGTCTATCGATTCTATAAGACTTATGCAATGATGCACGGTTTCGCTGTGAGGTTGGATGAAGTCAGATGCGATAGCGATGGTTCCATAATTATGCGCCAAATTGTTTGCAATCGGGCGGGCTCAAGAAAGGAAGAGGTTGAAAAGGACGAAAGAATCAGGGACCACCGACCCCTAACTCGAAGTTGTTGCCCGGCTAGAATTCGTGCAAGACTAGATACAAAAATTCAGCAATGGAAGGTTGTTTTGTTCTACGAAGAGCACTCTCATGAATTAGTTGCTCCACTCGACATTAGCATGATGCCTGAGTATCGCACATTCAGTGTCTCGGATAAAGCTCAGGCAAAGAATTTGCACGACATAGGCATCAGGATCTGTCACATCTTGGGATACTTGGCTGCTCAAAAAGGTGGATATGCAAACTTGCCATTCAACCAAAAAGACATGTACAACCTCATTACTCAATATAGGAAGGAAAAGGTGAAGGGTGGTGATGCAAATGCTGCAATAAGCTATCTGAGAGGTAAAGTTGGGAACGATTCTTATTTCTTTGGCAAGTACACATTAAGTAATGAGAATCGATTGGAAAATTTGTTCTGGGCTGATGGGACTAGCCGCATTGATTATGAGTGCTTTGGGGATGTATTGACATTTGATTTGACTTACAATAGGAATGTCTACAATAAACCACTTGTTATATTTTCTGGTAGCAATCATCATGGGCAGACCGTCGTATTCGGTTGTGGTCTTCTTGTTAATGAGGATATTGGTTCATACAAGTGGCTCTTGGAAACTTTTTTGGAAGCAATGGGGAGTAAACACCCTACGGTAGTTGTCACTGACGGAGATCTTTCAATGAGAGAAGCAATTAAACAGGTCTTTCCTTCTGCAACACATCGACTATGTGCATGGCACTTACATAGGAATGCATGCGAGAAGGTTAAAAACAGTGGATTTCTAATGGACTTCAAGCAATTGATTTATGCCAATGTGAGTGTTGAAGAGTTTGAGGTCAGGTGGGAAGACATGGTGGCCAGGTATAACTTATCAAGCAACTCTTGGGTCATCCAAACCTATGAGATGAGGAATCTATGGGCTCTTGCATATTTAAGGGACCAATTTTTTGGGCGAATCAGGACAACATCCCAGTGTGAAGGGATTAACTCTCTAATAAAAGCATATATGAGAAAGAAAGATACCCTTCTTGAATTCATCAATAACATGGAGACCGTGGTTATCCATTACAGGAACAATGAAAGAGTCGCAGAGTTCAATAGTAAATATACCGCTCCAGTACTTGTGACTTCTTTGCCGACACTTGAAGATTTTGCTGCAAAGACTTTCACTCGTAACATGTTCCGGGAGGTCAGGAAGGAAATTGAGGGTGCTTGTGCAATGAATACAGAGTTGGTAATTCAGGATGGTGGAAAACTATACTTCAAGTGTAACATTTTTGGAGTGCCAGAGATTCATCATGTGGTTGAGTTTGACAGAATTCGGGAGATTCTTTGTTGCGAGTGTCTGTGGTTCGAAAATAGAGGAATTCCCTGCATGCATATATTCACCTGCCTAAAGCACCAACACGTTGAAGTCATTCCAGAAAGCTTAGTGTGCAAGCGTTGGACGAAGAATACCAAGAGTGACTTCATGAAGTCAAACGTCGATGATCCAAGTGATTCTGATAAGGTACTAAAGTGTCGTTTGGGTGTGTTGGGTGCTGAGTGTTCTAGGTTGATGGATTTGGCCTGTAAGAATTCAAGTGATTTTGTCGAAGCAATGAATAGTGTTGTCGACACAATTACAAAACTCCAAAAGTGAGGTGAAAATCCACGTAACGCTTAGACGATGACTGCGTTGGTGACCCATTGGTGGTGAAGAGTAAGGGAGCTCCCAAGAAAAACTCAAAATTCAAGCAACAGAGAAAGTGTTCAAACTACAGTGTGACAGGGCACTACAACAAAAGTTGTCCTAATGCTCCTGGTAGAATCCCAAAGGAGCCAGTAGACGATGATACAGAAACGAATATCAGCAGCATCCTCCCTAAGGTATCTCATACTATAACTATGTCTAGACATTTGTTGTATGCTGATCTGTCATATTGTGTTATGGATTTATAAACTATGTTACTTCCATGCATTTGTAATGGACTGTGGTGTTTGCTTTGTGATCAGCACAAAAGACATGACAGTATGAAAAATCAGCATAAGATGGAAAAAGATAGGAACATTAGTGGTGGAACAACACCAACCTCAGCAGCTAAGTCGGCTTTTATTGATCAAGTGAAAACATCAAGTCTTGGTCCCAATATCCTGGTTTGTGCGTCTACAAGTAACGAAGAGTCCGGGATGGGTTCCATACCAGCTGGGTCTTCTGTTGTGGCCCCTAAAACTGGAATGGCAGCTTGAAGATGATTCAGATTTTTCGATGATTGGTTATTTCGTTCCATTTACTAATTACCTTTTATTGATGATTGTATAGTTTGCATTCATTGATTGAATTGACATTTATTGAACTAGGAAGATTATGTCATTTTGCTCATTTACTATTAAATTTATAGAAATTGCTTTTCGACTTATTCTATCAATAAACAAATTTGAGCTTAATGCTAGTTCATTTGAAGTGTCCCCATGTACTGTAGTAAGTAATTACGTATACGGATGTTAACCACCAAATTATAACTACGAACGCTAACTCGTGTCTTCTATTTACTACCGTGTCTTTCCCCCTTGCCTTTGCTGCGTTTTTTATTTCTATAATTCTATTTCTCTTTAAAAAAGATATTCATGTTCAGAATGACTATGTTAGTTTTAAAAAAGAGTTGAATGCAGGCCAAGGTAGCTACTGAGGAGTTAATCATTGTTTCAGATAATTTGTGGGAGCGATGCAAGATTCTGTTTACCCCAACTGCAGTTAAGGGATACCCATTCTACCTATATTGACAACTCACATTTGTATTTATATTATCTTAACAGGTGGATACCTTCTTCTCAGCAATACAGGGCTTCTTGGTATTGTTTGCTTATGCCACTCTTGCCACATGTCAGTTCTTAAGTTTTGTGAGGTAGGTAAATACTTTCACCGCATATGCTACACTATTTTGTTGAAAATTAGCTTCGCCAATTGGCCTCCTTGAAGAGTTAACTTAGTTTCCTATCACGCAAATTTTATACTTAATTTGTTCATTTGATCCAATTTTGCAGCATGCAGGGTTATATGGCATCAACCCAGTGGATGCTGTTCAAATGGAGAATGGTGAGACCATTGCACAATGGACGAATTTAAAGTTTGGGGTGTTTGGGGTAAGGTGATGTTACACAATTTAATGGTTGATGAGGCATTATGCAGAGTTTTTATATGGCCTGCTCTATCTTTTGCTTATTAATGTTGGATAAGTTTTCGGTTCTCAGTAAAACAGTCCTTTCTTTGCTGGTTTTGATTTTTCTGTTTTGAATACTTTGCACATATTAATGACTGAAAATGAGTAAATAATACTTGTACGTATTTATTTCCTGCTTTTTTCGTCGTTCCCCCGTCCTTCCTTTCTTGAATTTCATTTTACTATGATGCAAAAGAAATAATTGTATATCCCTTATTTACAACAGTCGCTTCAGTAGCCTTCTGATTTGATGCATCTTTTTTACTACTATTTCCTTTCACTTTGTATATCTCTCTTGGCTCTTTCATTTTGCTTTATTTTTTTTACAAAAGTGAATGCTGTATGTTTTGTTCCATAAAATTTAATTCACTAGCTTGAAGCATATATCTTTTTTAGTATTGATTCTGAACTTAAAATCATGTATAATAAACTTGGTGAGCATTAACATCTATCTTACTTTTGCCTTCCTCTGATGGTATGGTAAACTGTGGTCTTAGACATGCTTTTGAGAACCATTCTATATTGTTATGTTTGGCTAGAAGACAGTTGATCTGATCGACTGCTTGGTTTTTTTTGTGGCTTGCAAAACCTGACTACTGAATAAAGAAAAAGTGATTTTGTATGAGTTCTATTTTTTATACAAATGAAATAGCTAAAAGCTGACTTCTCCCCAGAGATACTCTTTATCAGCTTCTAAAGATGAAGAATCTGAGTTTTTTATTTTTTTGTTTTCTGTTTTTGGGGGATATTCTGACAATTCATATTAAAATTATTTGTCCCTGCACCGCAGTTTTTGAAAAGCATAAAAACCAGAGGCTTCGATTTATGGAATGACAAATTCAAATTTGAAGGGTTGTAACTCGGAACCTCCGATTTGAGGTTTTTCTTTTTTCTTTATTTATAAGGCTGGAAAATTGCCGGGTTAGTGTTGAGGTTTTAAAATATAAAATAATTAAGAAGCTCATATGGTCTGATTTGTTTCTAACCGTTTTACAAATTTCACACCCAACATAACACACAATGAGCCAATAACAACCTATAAGTATAACACCAACGTTTCCTCAATATGTAAATTTAAAAGTGGAAAAGGATAGTATATAAGTAGTAACAAAGGAATACAGGATGAAAATACATACTTTTTGCTATATGACAATCATATAATTTTACAAAATGGCAATTTGACAACCAAAATAATCAGCAAACCTCAGCTGATCAACACACTGAACAATCATTTTATTGGTTTTTTTTCCTTTTTCCAACTGAAAAATTCAGGTCACCTCACTACCTTGCCAATAAATGAAATCATATACTGCTATTACAACCGAAAAGAATGACAAACTTACACCATAATACCCTAATAAAAGATTTAAAAAATATACATATAACAATGCCTTCTAGAATGACATCCCAACTTCATTCAAAATTAACATGGAAATGAAAACATAATCCAATCTCAGCAACCATCAATGAGCTATTCAAAGCAGCATGGAGGGGGAGAAAATAAAAAAAATATGAAAAAAATCCTTGCAATCAAAGAGATACAATGTCATCATTGACATTATATAAATACAACTTAACTGAAAGGATTAGAAGAAAATAAAATATTGAATTATATGCACTAACATGCAATCCAACACCAGTAACAAAGTCTTATTCTACTAGGCGAGGTCAGTTACGTCATGGAATCTGACAATGACCAAAAATCAAATCGTCATGAAGAATTATGTCATTTCAGAAGCCAATCCTATTTTGCACATAACTATGCGATGCAATCCCTGGTTTCTGTTTTACTCTTTTTGTTTGTGATTGATATTCTCTTATAATTTTCAACTAGGTAAATGCCCGCGCAATGCGCGGATTGTTGTACCAAATATATAGCATTTAACTTTATATATATTTGTAAAGAATAAAGACACATATTTTAATTATTCATAATTTTAAAAAATCTAGTAAATAAAAATGTAATGCTGATTTCAATTCAACAAATTATTTTAAAAAATTCTTATGTAATGTATCTTTTAAAAACGAATTTTATATAATATTTTGCAGTGTCAATTTTAAAAAAATAACAAATTACAGTAACCAATTTATATTAAAACTAATCCAATTTTACGAAAAGTAATGGATAATTTTATGATTCAAATCAATAAATTTATTTGTAAAAACTACAAAAGTTATACCTTTTTCTTTATATAAAATTATTAGAATTAGTGCACAAAAAACATAAATATATTTTTGGCTTCCTGTTTTATTAATGCTTTATATATATTTAGTTAAAATATATCAATCATGTAAATTCTCAATTAAGTCGGGTCCTGTATTAAAGTTTGACGTATACGAGGCCATGAAATCCCTCAAAATGTTTTCATGTCGAAATGATGGAACATCAAATTGCCACCCATCATACATCTCATTCCATGCTTGCACCATCTCGTCAATTTTGAACCCTGTGATTATTAAAATTTAATAATGTGTTTTTAGTGCCCTGAAATAATTGAGACTCAAAATGGATGTGAGTCTTAAACACGATGGCTAATATTTTTTCCTTCACATACCTCCAAGTGCTGTTGTATTAGAACTGTGATTTTTTATCATGACGCCAATGTCGGACGAAGAATCTCCAGCTAGTTCTAACTTTTCAACTGCAACCTCCAAGCATTCCTCCCATGTGGGTAGGCCTAGCTTATATTCCACAACAGAGCGCTCATACAACAACGTTCCCCCTAAAAGATATACCTGTAACCTCATCTTTGAAGCCTGCTCTTCGGCTTCCTCTGGAGAAACATACCGGAAAAGATTATGCAAATCCATTTTCTCTAACTGTTCTTTATAGTTGTCGAATTTGGATAATCCATTCAAACGCTGCTTCTCAATCCCTTCCCACATCAACATGCCATTCTCCATGCTATCTTCTGCCTTGTTATAGTACTGCAAAACCTCTTCAGAAGCACCAATGTCCAGGTCCTTATTGGTTGCCACCGAATAACACCAATGAAGCTTTGCTTGCTCAAACTGCTGATACCCAAGTGCAAGAAGTCGTTCATAGAAGTCGGGTTTGATTCTCACGGCCTTTTCGTATCTCGTTTCTACTCTTGTGTACTCAGTTTGAGCCCAGTCATATGCAGACTTGATACTCTCCAAAGACTCTCTTGATCCATCCTCTGCAGAAGATACACGCTTCCTCGCCCTAGACATGTGAACATTCCCCCAATTAAACAATGCCGAAGCTGCCATTTCTTGAAATTTATCAGCTGCAATTTCAAACAGTTCTTGAGCATCATCATCCAATGCAGTATCCCCCATTGCTTCGGAATATAGCTTCATTCCAACCTCGTGAATATATAGATATGCATCAGAGTCAAATCCAACAGGGTTCTTGAACAGCCTTGCAAACTGGACAAGCCAGTCCTCCACAGTAATCACCCAGTTTGCTACCGGTTCGGCTCTTTGCCTAGCTACATTCTCTATATCCTTACCTAATTTGATAACATAAGTTGGCACCCCACGTTCCATGGTTTTATCATCATAAGATGGTTCCTGTGAAGGATCCACTTCACAGGAATATAAAGTCAAATTGATCCCAGCACATTACCGGAACTTTCAGCTAGCCTTAAATCAGCAACATTGGTTATTGTAACAAAATCACCTTCTCAATCCTTATACTTTACAAGAACACTCTTCAATTGTGGAAACCGATCCTTTATTGTATCCCTTATCATCGTCAAACTACAATTCACTGGCAACTGCGCCCATCGTATATCCTCTCCAAATATGAACTTCACTGTCCTTGTAACCGCAGTTTCTCGCCGCTTAACAGGTCTTGCTTCCAAATTGTGTTTCTCAGTTGGGTTCTTGACCACTTCCTTATCCTCATCCTTAACATGACTCTTCACATTCTCCTGCACATGATCCGTCTGCACCACCTCCTTGTGCACAACTTCCTTATCCTCTTCCATCTTCTCGTCACTTTTCTGGTGATGACCTTTCTTCTTCTTTAGATTCTCCTTCACCACTTTTCGCAACCGGGCAACTGGAGGCTCTGCGATTGTAGCCAAAGCAATCTCAATCTCATCTATACTAATGTCTGAGTTGAATTATTTCCCTTCCATTGTAACGCCAATATCTTTCTCACATTAACATTACTCTTGATTGAAAATTGACAATAAGGATCGACATATAGGGAACTACTTATTCCCTATAACTGAGCCTTATGTATTACGAAAATGATCACCTCTAAAACATTGAATACCACATTAGTATTTAATTGTTCCTTGACCACGGAATCATATGATATATTAACATGATATATGAGGCGGCATGATATTCAGGATGAATAAAACAAATTCATTATATGGCATTATACCTTATCAACACAAAAAAATAATGATATAACATACGATCATAGGAGTAGACAATCAAAAGACCTGCCTGCTGCAGAAGCATGACTCCACAACTCATAATAAGAAATCAGCCAAAATCTGATAATTCCATAGCAGACAACCTCTTGAACTGCCTGCCACAAGCATGATAATGTCAAATTGTGATACTAAATTGATGGACTACGACAAGTTTCAAAACTGAACACAAGAATTGGGATGAACAAGAAGATACTAATCAAAGTACAAGACCTAGTTGAAGAATCATTGTGAGATTCAACACCTTTACCTAGGGTTACACGATCGGACACAAATTCGGATTGGTCAAGAATAATTTTAAGGAACATCTCTTAAAAATGTTCAACCATCTTAATCTGCAAGAGGACGAGTCCAATCATACTCTTAAAATTCTTTTTTTTTTCTGCTTAACACAAAATAAAATCCAATTTACCTCATCATTGTCGAATTCTACAACTCCAAATGGAACAAATGTTGATATAACAGATCTACGATGAGCAACATGAAGATCAATTTCCAGTTTCTCAGCCTCTGCTGGAAGACATGGCATAATGAATAGACCAAACTTTTTGTAAACCCTATCCTCTGGAAAGGGGCAAAATTTTATGTAGTATGAGTTGAGATGAACAATTTTCTCTTATACTTTCCAAGACTTTCTAAAGGGAGAAGAAACTAACATCTAATGTAATTCTCCGCTTGACTTGTCATCTGAAAAAAAGGGGGAAAAAGTGAAATACGACAGCAATTCAAGGAAGAGAATAAGAAACCCACTAACCTAAAGATCAATCCGAGAATAGGGCCACTATGAATAGCGATGACCCTCGGGGGAGCAGACGTCGTTGCCAATTTACAGGAAAGGCTGAAGATAGGGTCACAAAATTGGGTGAGTGCTTTATTTTTCGCGGGTTTGGGGCTATCGGGGTTTTTGGTTTGGCGGGTATGTGTGTGAGAGTATTTTTTGATTCTCGTAGATTTAATTTTTGGGGGGTTTCTACCACCCAAACTATTCAGAACAACAACCGCTATCAGTTAAATTACAAAGGGAGCAGAGTTTTCGGGTGAACATGCGGAGTTCTCTAACACCTTTGCTATATAATTTCCATAAAATTGTAATTATTGTGTAGTGTAGTGTACCTACTCATTCAATTTTGAGGTTGCAACGTCTCTTCTATTTTAGTTTACAATTTTAGTAAAATAAATGGAAACAACACAATACTATCGATAAAAACGGCAGAATTAGAAACAAATAATTAGAAACGGTTATAGTATAAAGTCTTACTAAAATAAAATACCCAACCCTGTCAATGTAAATAATTCAAAAAATCTTAAACTTCAAAAAATAAATAAGACTCGGATCATTAACATAAAAAATGGCTGCATTTCAGTTAATTTTGGTGACCAATTTCTTTGCGGCTTCGATGGTGTTTTCTTTGACCTTATTGTAATTACTCAACACTAAGTCTAAGGCCAATCGCATGTGAGTAGATTCATCCACTGGCTGCATGTTGTGAAATTAATAAATTAGTGAACATTCTATTTAATAAGGATACAATATCAGGAATTATAATGTTATACTCACTGGTATGATAAATGAATTTCTGGTCTCAGCATATAATTGCCATCTAGCAACCCACATCCCAGAATCAAACCTGAGGCATACGAATTAAAGTATTTGTTTCATCTTTCCTAGAAACTTATTTGAATTTGCTTAAATTCATATAGTAACTTGGCTTACGAGTTATCTTGTTGTGGAAGATTCTGTGGATAATAGATCTGAAATTCACCGAGTTGATATACAACTTCATCCAACTCTGACTTACCCGCTAATCTCTCATCGGCCAAATGTTCATGGATCATCCAGTCAATGAAATTTGCCTACATTGACAGCAATTATAACTATAAGTAATTGTTGCTGAAAATTAAATGAGTTACTGGCAACAAATTCAATTGAGAAGCATGAATAACTCACTAGTTGTCGAATCTGTCGCTCCTTTATGGTTTTCCTTGGTCGTTGTTGCATCGGATCTATACATATCAACTTCCTCTTCTTCACGTCAACACATAATAAGTACCAGTGTTTAAAGAGGTCCTTAATTGGTACATAAATCTAAAAATCACAAAAACCCAATATTATAAAAACATATAACGGCAAATATTTTTGATAAAGGAGCCATAATAATTGTAATAAAATAGATTATAGTTACAATATGATATGAATTAAAAATATTTTTAATGTACTCAAACATATAATTATTTATATAACATGGCTTAAAAGTGTAACATAGTTGCTGAGATTATCATAGTCTAATTTTAGATTGATCAGAAAAAAACTTGAAAGTGCTCTATAAACAATTTATTGTTACTGAAATTTAAGAATAAAGAATAATTAGTGAATTATTTTCTGGACGTCAAATAACTAATGTATAAAGTAAATTAAATTAGGAAGTCATAGCTGTTAGAAAAGATTGAGTATAAAATCAATTTTAAGAAAATTTGTTTACTTAATATAAGTGATCAATATACATAGGCTTTTTTATATAAACAAATATCACAACTATATTATTTCCAAAAAAAGCATGAAGATAAATGATTCCGAAAATTCACAAAAGCATAGGCGGCGCGTCTGCGAATTGAATTTACACTCTAGTTCAGATGTGGTAGCCATGAATTTGGATTGACATGAGCGGCATTTCTGGCACGGCGCCCACGCAATAAATGGGGAGACCAGTTTGTGGCTGGCTCCAGTAGAAATGACACCTCCGATGGGGCATCCCTGAATTGGAGTGTAATTAAAAGTTAGAGGTTTCTTTTCACTTGAGCCAACCCTAACATCTATTATCATAGACTTTCACTACATATTTCCACATTATTATTTTTAATACTAATTTAACAATGGGATGCTTTTTAATTGTAAATTATTCTAGTATTAAAAGTGTGATGATCTTATTTAGGAAGTAGAAATCGGATCGTCGGATTTGAGTTTAAAAAATTAAAAAAATTTGAAATATGCACTCCGAAATGTAGATCTGTGTACTCCAATTTAGTTAAATTTTTTAAACACATATCGGAAACTATGACTTGTGTATCCCATTTTTTTTATTTTTCAAACACAAATAAAAAAACAGTTTCAAAATCTAAATTCATGAAAACAAAATAAATATTTTCAATCTCAATCCGGCGCCCACGCAATAAATGGGGAGACTAGTTTGTGGCTTGCTCCAGTAGAAATGACACCTCCGATGGGGCATCCCCGAATTGGAGTGTAATTAAAAGTTAGAGGTTTCTTTTCACTTGAGCCGACCCTAACATCTATTATCATAGACTTTCACTACATATTTCCACATTATTATTTTTAATACTGATTTAACAATGGGATGCTTTTTAATTTTAAATTATTCTAGTATTAAAAGTGTGATGATCTTATTTAGGAAGTAGAAATCGGATCGTCGGATTTGAGTTTAAAAAATTAAAAAAATTTGAAATATGCACTCTGAAATGTAGATCTGTGTACTCCAATTTAATTAAATTTTTTAAACACATATCAGAAACTATGACTTGTGTATCCCATTTTTTTTTTATTTTTCAAACACAAATAAAAAAACAGTTTCAAAATCTAAATTCATGAAAACAAAATAAATATTTTCAATCAATCATGCATTGCAATTATTTGAGTCTTCCCATGTTATTTTGCAGGCCTAAGTAGTTAAACTTTAGATTAATTTTTGTAAATAAATAAATAAGTTAACAGTATGTTTAAAACAGGAAAATAAAATTATAAAATTATATTTAGTAAATAAGATATAAACACATATATGATATTTAGAAACATAAAATTGATATATTTTGTATTTTTTTATACGAAAGACATGAAATATTAATTAGGAGCTCAACTTAATTTTTATTTTTTATTATTCTTATCAATTGTTTATAATTAAATTTCTTGTCATTATATATATTTTGTAAAATTTTGTATGAAAAATAATGATAAATACACTTTTATATTCTAGTTTTTATGTGTAATTTATTATCAAATAAAATATAAAAACTGAACACTAAATTTTATATTTTTATTCCTTGTGTTGCATTGTTTTCATGATCGAACGTAGCTTTGTATATATTTTGTTACCATTTTTTACCCTCTCAAGTTCCATTAATTAACAGTGGAAATAATTTTACGTTATCGATGAATAACAAACAAATGCGAAATATAACTTTTATCTTCATAATAAAAAAATTATATGTTGAAAAGATTAATGATTATATAATTTTATATAATTTTAATAATTTAACCATTAAATCATATGACCATAACTAAGTTTATACATGTTTGTATGTAATCTAATAATCTTACCATTAGAGTGTGTAAATTTAACCAGTTATGCGTGAAAATTGAACCATTGAAATTTCGAATAAGAATAGTAGTATATAATCTCATACTCTATTTTCTTGGTCGTCCCTTTTGACTTAGACTCCAATTCGTGAATGTTTAACTGGAGTTGGTAATCTGAAAATTGAATAATTAGGAATACCTTTAAATTGAGATTTACCTGGAGGATATGTCACAAACAGCATCTTGCGCGACGGTGATGATTTCGTTCTGCGTGACCTTTTTTTCCATATTTTTTTTTGCGTTGAGTTTACTCTTCAAACAAAGTAAAAACACGTAAATAATGTCAGATTGAGTTTTAAATAAGTTAATCATCAGTTACAATTTTATAGGTTAATACTAACACGTAGACAATAAAATACGAAGCATAGTATGGAACGAATAAAAATTAAACAAAAATTAAAATGAAATAAAGTTAGATACCAAAAAATTAATAAAAAACTTGACGTTACAAACCTCTTTGAACTGCTCCTAGTTGCACGACCAGTCATGATGTCACTTTAATGGTAATGTGAGTGCTAAAAAGGGTGAATAACACAAAAACATAAAACAAGTTGTTAGGGAGGCCTGAACAGTAGTGACTACTTTAACAGTTATTTATAATGTTTCCATTGTCGTTTGAAATTTGAAAAGGTAATACTATCTAAAAACTAGGAGGTTTAAGTTAAATTTTTTTCTTTCAATTTTAAATTAATTCGACTACACATGTGGAATTTGTTACGAATTTTTATCTGATGGCCTTTAACAATATTCAAATTTAAGTTAGTCTTTGCACAAGTGGCAAACCGTTTAAACTTCATTTTAAAAATGTTGCCTTTCAAAATTTAATTTAAATCTTAAATATGTTTCACTAAGTTAATTTATAAAATTAATCTTAGCGTTTTATTTTAACAAACGTATTTTGTTACTGAAACTATCTAATAGTCCAAGAATGAGATAGTCTAACCAACTGAATTGTCCAACGATATCTTCTACACAGAGAGGATGACTCATGATCAACGTTAATCTCATGATCATCGTTACTCGTAAACGAATCTCCAATAGTTTAAAAAAATACCATCTAAATTTTAAAATTAAGAAATTTACAAATTCGATTTCAAAAAAATCAATTTTTAATAAGAATTAAAAGCGATAGTTTATCGTTCTAGTTTTGTGTTTTTCTTAACATTAATTTAATTCTTAATTATTATCCCGTAATATTTAATATAATAGGAAAAAACCTGTTTTATTATTTATTAGTACATATCTTTAGTACAAGATTTTAAACAACCTATGAAATTTTGTAGATCAATTTTAATTATAATTTTTAAAACATGAACCATTTTTTCCTGTGTAATTAATTATTCTGCACCAGAGCTTATTGAACAATGTATCAGATTAATATTTCAGCGTACATTTAGTGAACAACGAAGTAATCAATTCTTCAATTTCAATAAGATACAAACTTTGTGATAATGTTTTAATAGGAATTAATTTTTATTAAATTTTATGTAATATTTAGAATACAATATTAACGTTTATTAATTATTTAGTATCTGTTGATGCTTTAAATAAGTGTTCTTAAATTGTGTATTATTTGCAACATTTAAAATACAGTTTTCATGGAAGTTTAAATACGGGTAACAAGAAACAAAAGGAGGTGAGTTCGCCCCTTAAGAAGAACCATTCTCAAGACATTGAAGCTCACTCACCACCCACCTACAACCAGTACCACCACCGTTGTGAAATTATTTTTACTAATGCAGTTGATAAGATGACAACAGCCATAACCTGTCTGACGAAAATTCTCGAAAAACAAAACCAAATGGCTTATCCATTGTACGCCGTTAATAGAACTAGATCGGACAATCCGTACATAGAAAATCTAGCTATTAATAATACCACGAATATTAATAATTCAAAAACTGATAATAAAGTCGACATATATAAAATAATGAGCAAATTCATTCGATCCCAAGAATGTCAAAAAACAGTTGTACAACCCACCCTACACAAATTCTCCCCTAGCAACGATTCTGATAACCACGCAAATGACATGAATCTCAAGGAGATATTCAAACCAAATGCCTCCCCACGAAGATCATCTGAATTATATTTGAATTCAAATACGGGAATATATATTGGTAAAAAGGGTACCTCATCATTTGTGCTGCCGCGGCGTTCATGTGGCCCGAAAGTTCCACAGGTATGTGTATGAAAACATGAAAATGTGTTGTGATGACTTTGTTTAGTATTACTTTTTTTAATTTTATTGTCTAATTACACATGATGATGGTGTCGTGTTTGCAGTGGATGCCCATTAGTTTTAGACCACCGGAGGACATGATTCTAACGACGGATGAAGTTGCTTGTGCCGCCTATATTTTTGGCCCGGATTTAAAGTGGCAAGTTAATCGGTAAATACTTATAACACTATTCGATTTGATGCAGGTCTAATTTATCATTTCGTAACGACAATTTTCTGAGATAAATATTTGCATGTGTATTCATAAAGGGATGAAGTACTGGTGTCAACTCGTACCGCATATGCAAATAGAGAAAGTTTAGCCACATTAGTTCCAGGAGAACTAGTCATCCAGGATGTAAATATTTATTTTTTATTGGTTAACATTAAAAAAGTACAAAATGTTAATGTTATATATCGTAAAATTGAAAATGTACAAATTTATTTGTTTGTAGGTTATAGATTCCCTTACTTGCATTCTCACACAAGAGCATAAAAAGCTTAATAAGTTGCCATCCATATGGTTTCTGCCAACAACCTTTTTGGTAAGTTTCAGTAAAAAAAATATCTCAAAAAAATCTGTATTTGATATTTTGTTTAAATTAAGTTTCAAGCCGCATATGAATAATTTGATGTATTATTTTTTTTTTTACAATATACTCAAGCAACTAGCACTTACATGATCTAGACCACCCAATCAACTAAGGGAACAATATGCGGATAAGTACATGCATAAGATTGAGTATTTGTCAAGGGTAAGTCCTTTATTTTTTAGTAAAGAATATATGATTTATTTAATCCAAATTGTATGTTTATCTTAATAGCATAGATTCACAATCCTCGTTATTTTGTAAATAAGTAGATTTTTGTCCCCATCAACGACCTCAATGAGCATTGGTTCCTGATGATCGTAGACGTGAAAAAAGAAAAGATCTTTGTGCTTGATTCTTGTAAAATACCAAACAGAAACTATGGTAGGCTATTATCAGTTAAAACCATGGTAAGTGGTCTAGTTTGATTTTGTTAAAAGTACATTTAGTTTTTAAACGTTTATTCTCTATTAATTTTGAATGTTTTGTATATAACAAAAAAAAAAAACACGACATCGTTTGAAATTACAATTTGAATTTGTAATTTAAGATCATTGCTATATTTGGTTTGTAAGCAATTTAGTAGTTTGTTTAATTTGAAATGAAGGTTCATTTGTTAACACTAATATCGAATTAATTATTTTTAAATTTTTTAATAATCTATCCATTTTAGACAGGTAATAAAAATTAACCCGTTACATTGCTTGTACTACACAGTAACCAACAATATTTTATGTCACACAGGCTATATTCATCGAAGGAATGTTAGAACACAAATCTTTCTACATGTCTAGTGAAATCACTGTACCTAGGATTTCTGAGTTTCGTGTCGTGGAACCGTCCGACTTGCCACAACAGAGGAAAGGCTCGTAAGTAATATTAATTTTAATTTTTTTTGCTATCGTGTCTTTTGAGTTTGTTATGTACGAATCATGTGTTCGGTTAAACTGATGAATTAGTACAATCACACATTTAACTAAACAGTAATGACTGCGGTATCTGGGTTGCTCAATGGATGAAAGAATGCGGATGGACTGATGATTTTGGCATCACGGTAACCAACTTTATTCATTTTCTAAATTTTTCATTATTATTAGGACAAAATGTAATATGTATCCAGGTATATATATGTTATTCTAACTACTTCGTACTTTTTAAAATTATTAGGTCTATGACAGTGATAGGATGAGGCTAGCAATCGACTTGGTTAGCAAGGAATTCAATTTAAAGAAGTCAGAAGTTATGGATAAGGCACATGCATATATGAAAGAAATACTACAAAAACAATCACGACTGCAAAAGGATATATAGTTTATTATTTTCATCGCATTTTATATTTGCCGAGACACGTCATATTTTGTTATGCACGTTTTAGCTTAAGTGATTCTTTTATTATAGGATATTTTGTTCTCTAATCGAACCTATTGTTGACTCTTTTTGATGTTTATTTATGTGCTTAATAAAAGAGCTAATATCATATAACTTTAATTTTTAGCTTTCAAGATAAATCCAAAGATATAACTTTCATGAGCTGTTTTTTATGAGCTGTTTTTTTTAACTTAGTTCGAAATAATAAATTTTGATATTGTTTTATAGGATTACTAACATCAAATCTTGATAATTTGACCAAAAATTATAAATGCTTTGTGTCTTAATTTTTTCCACAAACCTTCAACAACTCATAAAAGTTAACAGCATAGATGGTTGTAGATTATAGTGATAGACAAGGGTGAAAGTTGCGATGATAATACGTGGTGATAACTCATAACGATCGGGTGAAGAGAAGGTAACAGGAGAAGAAAAAAATAAGAAGGAAGGCCAATGTAATTTAATAGTTAATATTAGGTATGTGTACAGAGATTAGTATACTGTAAAAAAAAAGAATATTGTTTAATATAGTGAAGGGATATTACAAAAATGTTTATTAATTTTATATAATATAAATTAAAAAAAATTTAAACGTTTTTTAATGTTTTTATTTGTAATGTTTAAATTATTATGTCCAATTAATAAGATTAAAATTAAAATTAGAAAATTTAATCTTTTAAAAAGCTACTGAATATATTAAACTGCTAATATAATATTTAAGCAGGTCAGTACACTAGACTTGAATAATGTTTCATCCAATTTAAAATTATTGTGCATTCCAAAAAATATTTTATTTTACTGATATCATTTACTATGACTTTTTATAAATTCATGCAATATTAATAGGAGAATTCTTTTTTTCCTTTTCATTTTTTCGAAATTCTATTTACTTGATTTTATAAACCCCTTTAAAAAATGTTTAATCTTAGATAAATAGGCGCCTCTTTCAATTTTTCCCAAAATTTGGCGCAAAAGGAAAACCTAAACCCGCCCAAAACAAAACATTCTTCTCCATCCTTCCCTAACTCCTTCGTCAATGCTTCTCACCAAAATCTCTATTTTGCTGAGCTTTTATTCCCTAAACCCATCGTCTATCCTTCTCTAAACTCATCTTCTCGTCAACTCTGTTCCTTGTTATTTATCCTTGACCACTAAGCCACGACCCACCGCAATAGTGTTTCTCATGTGTTATGTAAGATCTGGAATGACATCGGAGTTATATTTTACGTGATGTTGATCTTTGGGACAGGTGAAAGGAAGGCTTGAGGGAGGGCAATTGTATACTCCCGCCTATGTGGCCCGCATCAATGCAATGGTTCGGGGGGCAGCAAGGGGCATCACAGTGCCAACAAATTTGACGGTGTTATGGAGCTCATTGCAGCAGTTACTGCAGGAAATGGGCGGAACCGGTGGTGTGGAGGTTGATGAATCTTTCTTCCAATCTTTGTTTAATGGACTTGTGAAGGAAGGTGATGAGCGGATAATTTATACGCTTTTTGGCATTGTTTTTAGTATGTTTTTAGTAGAATCTAGTTACTTTTAGGGATGTTTTCATTAGTTTTTATGCTAAATTCACATTTCTGGACTTTACTATGAGTTTGTGTGTTTTTCTATGATTTCAGGTATTTTCTGGCTGAAATTGAGGGACTTGAGCAAAAATCAGATTCAGAGGTAGAAGAAGGACTGCTGATGCTGTTGGATTCTGACCTCCCTGCACTCAAAGTAGATTTTCTGGAGCTACAGAACTCAAAATGGCGCGCTTCCAATTGCGTTGGAAAGTAGACATCCAGGGCTTTCTAGCAATGTATAATAGTCTATACTTTGACCGAGTTTAGACGATGTAAAATGGCGTTGAACGCCAGTTCTATGCTGCTGTCTGGAGTTAAACGCCAGAAACACGTCACAAACCAAAGTTGAACGCCAGAAATACGTTACAACCTGGCATTCAACTCCAGAAAGAGACATTCAAGCTCAGCCCAAGCACACACCAAGTGGGCCCCGGAAGTAGATTTATGCATCAATTACTTACTTCTGTAAACCCTGGTAACTAGTTTAGTATAAATAGGACTTTTTACTATTGTATTAGACATCTTTGAATCTTTGAACATCTTTGGGATCACGTTTTGGGGGCTGGCCACCACGGTGATGCCTCCAGACGATTAGCCATGCAGTGACAGCGCATCGGACCATTTTCCAGAGAGGATTAAAAGTAGCCATTAACAATGGTGATGTCCTTACATAAAGTCAGCCATGGAAAGGAGTAAGATTGATTGGATGAAGACAACAGGAAAGCAGAGGTTCAGAGGAACGAACGCATCTCCATACACTTATCTGAAATTCTCACCAATGATATACATAAGTATCTCTATCTTTATTTTCTGTTTATTTATTAATTATATTCGAAAACTCCATAACTATTTGATATCCGCCTGACTGAGATTTACAAGGTGACCATAGCTTGCTTCAAGCCGACAATCTCCGTGGGATCGACCCTTACTCACGTAAGGTTTATTACTTGGACGACCCAGTGCACTTGCTGGTTAGTTGTATCGAAGTTGTGAATGAAAAACAATTTATTAAGACGTGCATACAAAGTTTTTGGTGCCGTTGCCGGGGATTGTTCGAGTTTGGACAACCGACGGTTCATCTTGTTGCTCAGATTAGGTAATTTTCTTTTTGTTTTATTTTCAAAAAATTTTTCAAAAATCTTTCAAAAAAAACAATTTTCTCCCTTATTTTCAAAAAAAAATATAAATCTTATGGAGCTCATTGCAGCAGTTACTGCAGGAAATGGGCGGAACCGGTGGTGTGGCGTTTGATGAATCTTTCTTCCAATCTTTGTTTAATGGACTTGTGAAGGAAGGCGAGATTCAAGGATCAGTTCGTGCAGGAGTCCATTGGACACCAGCTGTAACTGACATGTTTGCGATCGATTATGCATTGTCAAAGTGATGTCCAGATTAAGGTTTTATGGTTTCTTTCTTGGGCCTTTGTTTTGGTTGAACCCTTGATGATCCTTCTCTCAATGTTTGGTTGGCAACAATTGGAAGCAATTTTAAATTCTTTTGACGTATTACATTTCCAGTTTTTACTCTTATGTAAGTTCTGTTATGTTTTTTAGAAGTTTTATTTTTCTGTTATCATTGTTGAAATGTGCAAATTGACATGTAAATGATGGCATGTTGTTTTACATAGGCATTTACTAAGAACAATAGCAGCTCCTATGGTGGATATGCTTCTTCATGATCTGGTAATTCTATACAATAAATTGTCTGTAAACGTAATATATATCTAGAGGGTTTAATATGGTCTAACAAAATAGATTCATCATCTGCAGGATGAACAGAACAAATTGAAGAACGGTGTTGAGCTTCAGGAGGCTCCAAGTTCTGAATCTATTTCAGTTAGTCCTGGAGACAGAGTTGCAATTGTAAGAATAAGATGTTATTTGCATCAACGTCTGTATTGCTTTTGTGTTTGCTGCTGAGCATTAGTAGGAGCCATAGAATGAGTACTTACATTTTGTTTATTATTTCCTTTTGTAGTCCAAGAGTTTTCCTAGACCTCTAGCAGATAAGGCTCTTGCTGTTGTAGAAGCATTGGAGGGAAAGGATGGCATTTCTAATTTTGCAACAAATCTTGTTGTTAAGGTTTATGTAATTCATTGCCAACCATTTTTCAATTTACAGTTGCGACCAGTTGGGTGAAAATATCATTTTTCTTAAGCATCAGAACTATTCTCCTCTCTAATTTATGAACAGTATAATTAGAAGTTGAATGTGAATGTTCAAACCATAATGTTGAAGTATTCATGGACGCATTTAGAGCAGTAACTGGAGAGAGGTAATGTGTCTATTATTTTGTTGAGCTTCAGGAATGATTTAACCTCCAGTGCTTCTGTAGTGATTCAAGCCTTGCAATGTGATTTGATGTTGAATATTCTTTTTTTCCTTCAGTGCATAGCCTTTGAAAAGACTCGACAAGAAACTCGAAAGAACACTTTTACATTCATATCGTAAGGTATTTAGGCTTTCACTCGCATAAAGCTTTATCAGAATTTGTTTGAATCTACTAGATTCACAAATATACTGTCGATAACACTGGTAATGTATTAAATATCAGATTGGTAGACCAACTAAAAATTACCCAAAATATTAATGTGCGAGTGTAACTGCTTTCCCAGAGCCTGAGAGGCTAAATTTGCACAGGCTTTTAGGATGCTGGCATAGGTAGCTGCATCTGCAGTCTTTTCAGCTCTTTGCATATCAATTAATAGCTTTATACCTTCTTCAGGGTGTCCCGTCTGAACATTACCCGAGATCAGGTCTGTCCAAGGAACTGAACTTTGAAGAGCCCAATTTGCAAAAATCCTATTTGCTTCCTTGAATCACATTTAGCATACATGTCAACCAAAGAATTAACTTGGGCAAACTTTATTTGAATATTCCCTAATTCTCTCTTAGTTACTCATATTGGATTTTTTTACTTTTTCTTATTAGCTTGTGTTCCTATTTTTTTTTAATATTAATGCCTTTAATATTGAGGAAAGTACAATTGCGATTGCAAGGGCTTCTACGTTAAGTTCGTAATTTTTTTTCAGTAGTGTTTTCATGGTGGCATTGACTTGAATGTATTGTTGTTTACGTTTGCTACTTGTTACTGAGTTTTCATGAGAATTTGTTGAGGAATAGAGTTTTTGAGTATAATATGTGTGAGTTGTTGTATCAGTTTAAGGAGTGTTGTTCTGTGCGGCGTTATTGTTATTATAGTTTCAGATGTGTGAGATGGTTCCTACACTGTTTAGCTTGGGGGTGATTACAGTATCTTCAATGTGTTTTTGAATCCTTAAATTCAATCCAATTCTGTTATCTGGAGCTCTGTTGAGATTGAGGGTCTTAGGTAGGAGAGGAAGAGATAGAAACTTGAATTATATCAAAATTATTACGTTGAATAAGTTGGATTAGAAGTTTGTGAATTGTAGATCAAATCTAAAAAATTTCATATCAATCTAAAATCATTAGACATACTTTTTTATAGATCAAAATTGATGGTAATATATAAGAGTTTCAAATATGCATAAATATGAGTTGTCAGTCTTATTGATGTTCAATTTTCACAAAATTCAGTGCAAATTAATGGTATAATTTTGATTAAAATAACACTGATGTGATTTGATCATATATAAAGTAAATAACAAAATTAATTCTATGCTATCTTCACAGATATGCCTTGATATTTTATGATATCTTCTTTATTTCTACTGGGGGCTTCAGCATCAACATTTTGATCCTTTTTTTGCTTTCCTTTATTGGATTAGTGTGTTTATCAGTGAGGGTTTGGTTAGCTTTCTTCACAAGCTAATTAAATTTATGATGTTAACATACTTTTTTGTTAAAAGAGCGAAAATGCTGACCCTTCATCATTGGAAATTCCAAAGACAATGAATATCTGCATGCTTCATCCCCCCTCCCTCGTTCATGATAGATGGTAAAACTGATTTTAAATATTTATGTTGAATTAGGTGATTACATTCTTACTTTATATAATCTTGGTAACATATAAGCTTCTTTTCTCGTCTCATTTTTTCATGTTATTTTTCCTTATGCTTTTCATCACTTGTTTTATCTATCAACTGTGATGATGATATGAGTCATCATTTGGTGGCCTTGCACTGTGGTCGTTCTATACTTTTAGAATTTTCTATTTCTGGTTCTAGTTTGTTCATATAAACTGAAGTAAACAACATTTACAGAAATTGGGTAGACGGTTGATATTTGGAAAGGGGCATAAGCAGCTGGATTTCCAGAATGATAAGAGAAGAAAAAAATTAGGAAGTTCAAGGAATCAGCCTGGAAATGTGTTTATTTTCTGTCAGCAGAAGTACTTGCTCTGTCCGTAGCTTATGATGAACCTTGGTTTACTAATACAAGAAATTTTTGGGTGGGGCCTGGGATCCAGGTCTGACCAGATCAAAAGATTAAGTAAGATTATTTGCTTACAAGCCCAGTTATTATAGTTATCCAGTTGCAATGTTTAATATCTTTCATCAATCATTTTCCCTTGCTATAAATTTTGTGTTCAAATTAAGTCTGGTGATAGAGTTGTAAGCTCTAAACATTTCAGGTTGAAACTGAAGGCACTCTACATGTATGCTGCTCGATTATATTCCTACTCCTTCTTTGCTTTAATATTTTGGGAGACACGGTGCTCTGACTTTGGGGTGTCCATGGGTCACCATGTGGCTACTTTCATTCTCATTGTGCTATCTTACATTGTTAGGTGTGTTAATTTATTATTTTCTTGTCATGCAAATTTTTTTTTGTTTTTTAATTGTAATTTCTTTGGAGATACAAATCTATAATTTTCTTAATTTGTTTGTGTTTGTTTATTTTTCGCAAAATTCAAACTGAAATGGTTATATACTTATATCTGTGAGGATTCTTGATTAAATCATGCTAATTACCAATGTTCTGAAAATCGGACCGGACCGGCTAGTTGAACCGGTCCAACTGGGAATCGGCAGTAAAAATGATCCGGTCCACCTCTAATAACCTCTTCTTAGAAAATCTCTATCAAACCATCGAACCGGCCAAAAACTGGTCGGTTCTACCGGACCGGTAACTCTCCGGTTCTTGATAAACGACCCTGTTTTGATTTTTTTGAGAAAAAAAAAAACCCAACGTTGCGTTAATGCGTTTACAGTTTACACCCTCACCCCTTCCCCCAACAACCCCCCTACCAATTCATGAATCACTCTACTCTGAAGCAAAGTTAAATCCCCAAACCAAAACCCTAGGTCCTCCCTGCAACATTTCTGCCGCACTGCTGCCGCCGTCCGTGCTGTCGGCATCGTCTGTGGCCAAGCCCTCTCTTGTAGCTCAGCGTCCTCCTTCCCCCTGTCCTCCATCCGTCCTCCATGGCTTCTCTGTTTTGTTGGCTTGGAGCAGCTCGCCGTGTCGTCGCTCGCCATCGTCTCCCCGATTGCCGTTCATGTCTCCGTCGAAGGTTAGTGTCACAGCTATCTTCTTCAGTTCTTGTTCGTGTCTCAGTCTTCTCTCCCCAGAGCCTCTGTTTGCTGATTTCACTTCTTCAATTCGTCAGTTCTTCAGTTCTTCAGTTCGTGTCTCAGTCTTCTCTCCCCATAGCCTCTGTTTGCTGATTTTTAATGTGAAACTGTGAAATTGCTAATTTTTGCTGATTTTGTGCTGTTGCTCTTTCTTTACTTCCTGAAATTTTTGTTGAAATTTTCTTGTTGCTGCTAAAATTGAAAATCAAATCATTGTTGACATTTTTGTTTAGGGATTAGGGATTACTTGTTGCTGTTTTGTAATGTTTGTTGAAATTTCAGGTTTAGTGTGATTAGGGATTACTTGCTGCTGTCGAAATTTCAAGTTCAGTGTGACTAGGGATTACTTGTTACTGTGTTGTAATGTTTGTTGAAATTTTAGGTTTAGTGTGAATGTGTGATTAGGGATTACTTGCTACTGTTGAAATTTCAGGTTCAGTGTGATTAGGGATTACTTGTTGCTGTACTTGCTGCTGTTGAAATTTCAGGTTCAGTGTGACTAGGGATTAGTTGTTGCTGCTAACAATGCATTTGTGAATAATAACTTGCTCCGGTTACTACACCTTTGAATCCTGGCAAAGCTGGAAATCTTCGTTTGCACCCAATTGTGCTTGAGGCCCTCCAGCAGAACTAGGTCGACTAGTCAGTTGAGGGAAGTCATTCATGTCAAAACGAGAATTATCACTTGAGTTTACATCATTCAACATATCCATAACATGGCTTTGTGAAAGTGGACCACCAGCATTGGGATAAGAGTTCCCTAGCATTGAAATCACCTACGGAGATCCTGAATCAAGAAGCTCTTGTCACCACAAAGAAATACTTCAATACCTATCATAAGCTCAAATGAGTATCAATCGTAAGAAAAATATTTGTGCATTCAACATGCATGAAAACAAATATAAATGATTTCATCAAGCATATTACATATAAATCTAAAACAACCATCAGTTCTTTAACAGTTTTCAACATGTGGAAGCGAACAATGTGGTTGCATAGAAGAAGGCCAACTAGTTGGACAAGTTGAACCAATGCAAACAGAAAATAAAGTCATCTTCTCTATGGCTGCACTTGCACAAAGCAAATGCAATTAGGGGTCATTGCATGAGAACATCTTTGTAGATAAGTATTGTTCAACACCATTATAATGGACATCCATAAAAATACGTACCTTGTGGAAGCACAACACTCATCAATCGATTCTGTCCCTGTACTCCTAAGCCACCATATCCATTGTTTGCACTCATCAATCGATTCTTGCCCACCCTGAGGTTGTGCATTGGCAGAATCCAGATCATGTAGCATTACATCCTTTAGGGGGAAACAAAATTCCAAATCACAAGAAACTATTACCATCAAGCCAGTGTGTCAAAAACAATCTTACTGGGTGTGAGCATCTAAGTGTGTTCCTTTGCAAAACTTATCCAAATAATTTTTTTAGTGTTAAAATAACCAATGAGTCAACAACAGCACAATCATCACAATGTAATTGTTCATCATCCTCATTCTTACCATTGCTCGGTTTTGGCGCCTGGATTCTAAGAAAAACACTCTTACTCTTAACCTGTTTCTTTGGAATGCCATTATATCATGAACCCTATCTGCTCTATCATAATCGTACCTATCCAGTTCCAAAGCCGTTGTCTCGAGAGAAGAGTCTCGCGCCTCTTCCGAGCAAAGTTTCGATTCGATACCGGAATTCGGAGGAACAACCACATGGCAACGGCGGTTTGCTCCGCCAAAGCACTCCTTACTGAACCTGGAAGCACTGCGGCAAGGATTAGAATTTGAAGGAGACTGCGATAGCATTGAACTACGGTGACACGAATCATGTTCGAAAAGAATAGGAACTTGAGGAACAAAGAGTGGATTGGCGGGTAAAAAAATGGGAGGGTTGAAATTGAATGCGGTAGGGCTCACAAGAACGTGGTTGGGAACCTGACGGAAATGGTGGTGGTTATACGGCGGAGGAAGAAGAATGTACGTATTTGGGCGACGGGAGTGATGAAAGTAGGGATCCATGGCAGCGGAGAGAGGAGACAGAAGGACAAACGGAGATGGAGGAAGGATATATAGAAGATTAGGGTTCATTGTGTGGGAGCTTGATTTGGAGAAGAATTTGGGCGATAGTAGTGATGAAAGTATGGATCCATGGCAGCGGAGAGAGGAGACAGAAGGACAAACGGAGATGGGAAAGGAGATACAGAGGATTAGGTGTGTGGGAGCTGGATTTGGGGAAAAATTAAAGATTGAATTTTTAGTAAATTACATAATCACCCACTTTGGGCTATAATTTAATTACTAATAGTTTAACCATAGTTAACATAGCAACCAATTAAAAGATGACATGTCATAGAGGGTAAATTACATGTTATTATAGGAAGGGTAGAGTAGAATTCACCATATATATATATATATATATATAAAGCAAAAAAATAAAAAATAAAGAAGAAAAAAGAAAAGAAAAAGAGCAAATCATAAAAAGGGGACAAAATGCCCCAAAGTAAATGGTGAAAGCAAAGCATATGTACTGTACTCGAAATTCGGATGCATGAATATATGGAAAACATAATCAATGGGTAGATAGGCTTTATATTATGATTACATGCATTGTCCTAAGTTAGGTGGAAAGTTTAAGTTAACTAAGGATTCAGATTTTAGTCCACTTGGCCAAATACAATCCTACCTTGACCACAACCCCATTACAACCCTTAAAAGACCTCTTGATATGTGTATTTTGTGCATTAAATTTTTGTTGATTGTTAGATGAAGAGCAAGCCTTAGAAAGCAAGGTTAGTTGAGAATTGAGAGAATCAAACCTTAAACACTTGAGTGATTAGAGTGTATACACTTCCGGTGAGGGTTCGATGCTCGATTCTTTGTTCCTGGCTTTCACGAGCTATTTTCTTCTGCAAGTCTATTTGTACTTCATTTTTATGATTTGAATTAGTGAAATCTAGTTCATATTTCTTCTTGAAGGATTTGTTTACTTTTAACCAAGTAGGTGGAAACATTTTGCATGTAGTTGCATTCATATAGATAGGTTACATTTCATACTTTCTACCATTCCTCTTCACTCTCTTATAGCTTCTCTTGAGCTTAGCATGAGGACATGCTAATGTTTAAGTGTGGGGAGATTGATAAAACACTATTTCATGGTTTATCTTGTGCTCAATTGAGTGGTTTTTATCAAGTCTTTGCACACTTATTCATACTAATTGTATGGTTTTACATTTTCCTTCCTAATCTTGTGCTACGATTGAAAACATGTTTCCTGGGCCCTTAAATTTTCTATTTTTAATCCTCTCTTATTACCATTCGATGCCATGATATGTGTGTTAAGTGTTTTTAAGGTTTATAGGGCAGGAATGGCTTAGAGGATGGAAATGAAGCATGCAAAAGTGGAAGGAATACAAGAAACTAAAGGAACTGCTAAAGCTGTACAGCCTGACCTCTTGGTACTAAATTAACCATAACTTGAGCTACAGAGGTCCAAATGAGACGGTTATAGTTGCGTTGGAAAGCTAACATCCGGGGCTTCACAATGATATATAATTTGCCATAGCTGCCTCGAAGATAGGTGACACACACCCGTGGATCACGCACACGTGTGACCTGGCAAAAAACCAATCCACGCGACGCTCACGCGTGACTTTGCAGCGACCTGTACGTACCAGAAATCACTGGGGGCAATTTCTGGGCTGTTTCTGACCCAGTTTTCAACCCAGAAAACACAGATTCGAGGCTATAAAGTGGGGGAATCCATTCATTTATTGAGATAACATTCATAATTCACAATTTTAGGCTTTAGATGTAGTTTAGTAGAGGGAGAGGCTCTCTCCTCTCTCTTAAGATTTAGGATTTAGAATTTCTCTTAATTTTAGGATTGCTTCTTCTCAATTCCAGGTTCAATGTTCTTTTAATTTACTTTCTCTGATCTACTTTTATTCACTCTATTACTTTAGTTGCTCTATTTCAATTGCTAATTACTTATGTTGCCAAATTGGCTTATGAACTCTTCATGTTAGATTTGAATATTCTATTTAATGCAATTTGAGGTATTTCAGATTTATGATTTCTTTCTTCTATTTATGATATAAATAATTTAGATTTTTTTCCCTTTGCTTTGGTTGAGTAATTTGTGACACTTGAGTTATCAAACTCAGCTGTTGATTGAAAATTGGAATTTGCTGATTGATTTGGATCCCTCTAAAGCTAGTCTTTCCACAGAAGTTGACTAGGACTTGAAGAATCAAATTGATTAGTCCACTTGACTTTTCTTTATTTAGTAAGGGTTAACTAAGTGGGAGCAATAAACAATTCTCATCACACCTGATAAGGATAACTAGGATGGGATTTCCAGTTCTTATACCTTGCAATAGTTTTCATGATAATTAATTTACTTTCTTGCCAGTTTATTTTTCCTGTTCACTATTCAAAATCCCCAAAAAGATAATCTTCCATAACCAATAATAAATCACACCTCCCTGCAATTCCTTGAGATACGACCCGAGGTTTAAATACTTCGGTTATAAATTTTATTGGGTTTTGTTACTTGTGACAACCAAAGTTTTTGTACGAAAGGATTCTCTGTTGGTTTAGAAACTATACTTACAACGTGATTATTCTTATAAAATTCTTTACTAGCAAGAATCCGATCGTCAGTTGTCAATTAAGTCACACCAGAATATGGAATGATTCTCCGGTGGGTGCCTCATTACTTCTTCTAAGCTAAAACTTACGACTCTCCCATCTATCTCAAATGAGTAGGTTCTCGAATGGGCATCCAACTTGAATCTAGAGGTCCTCAAAAACGACCTCCCAAGTAGGATAGATGATGTCCTTTCGGATTCACTTGGTGGCATCTCAAGGATATGAAAATAAATTGGAAATACCAAACCCTTTATGTTAACCAACACATCTTCTGCAATACCCGTCACAGTTATTATGATCTTGTCCGCCAAGACAAACCTAGCCGCCAACCGCTTCAACGGTGGGAGCTTCAATATATGACAAATGGAAAGGGGCATAATGCTAACGCATGCACCAAGGTCACACATACAATCAATGAATTGGACTCCATCAATGACACAAGAGACTAAACAAGGGCCCGGATCAACACACTTTTCCGGAATGGCTCCCATCAAAGCCGAAATAGAACTCCTCAATGGAATAGTTTCTAACTCATGGATTCTATCTTTGTTCATACACAACTCCTTAAGAAACTTCGCATATTTAGGCACTTGATATATAGCATCAAAGAGAGGGATAGTTACCTCCACTTTCTTGAACATCTCTACCATTTTTGGGTCAAGTTCTACACGCTTTTTAGCCTTTCTTGCCAATGTAGGAAATGGGATTGGTTGAGCCACTTCCTCTAAGACTTGCTCCTTTCTAGGGACTTCACTCCTTGGTTGAGGGTCTTCATCTTCAACTATCACATGTGCTTCCTCCTCCTCTTCAATTTCTTCTATCTCAACTCCATCCTCCTCTTGAGTAGCTATCATTGGGCTAAGTGCCTTTGAGTTCTTCTCTTTCAATTGAGTTCCGGACCTCAAGGTTATGGTGTTGATTCCACCCTTGGGGTTGGGTAGAGGTTGAGAGGGTATGGCACTAGAGTTTGGAGCTTGAGGAGTAGAGGTAGAAGGTGACTCCATGTGAGCAATGAGGGCTTGAAGGGTAGAAGTATGACCATTGAGACTTGAGTTGAGTGTATTTTGGAGTTCTTTTTGCCCTTGGAGTATGGATCGGAGTGTCTCATCTTGATTTAAATAAGGGGAGGGATATGTGATTTGTGGTGCTTGTGATTGGTTGGGTTGAGGTGGTTGTCTATGAGGTGGTATTTAGGTTTGGTAGTTCCTTCCTTGGTTTGGTTGTTGAGGTGGTGGGTTTTATGAGTATCGGTTTTGTGGGTTATTGTGTTCCATCTTTGCTTGCCTCCATTGTCCCTATCTCCTTGTTGATAATTGTCCCACCAACCTTGGTTAGAGCTATCCCTCCAACCTTGATTAGAGTTGTAGGGTAGCGGTCTCCCCACTAGAAGAGACTTCATTCACGGCCTTTGGGCGGTTGATTCTCCGTCTAGCATGTTGAGTGGATTCGGCCAAGTCGGTAATGAGTTGCCATGCCTCCTTCGCCGTCCTATACTTTGACAAAGAACCATTGCTTGAGGCATCCAATAGATTCTTATCTTGCTCTCTCATGTCTTGGCACACATAGCTAAGTAATACTTGAGTGTCAATCATGTGGTTGGGACATGAGTCAAGAAGTTTGCGAAACCGATCCGAATACTCATATAGGGTTTCCATCTCGCCTTGTACAATACAAGAGATCTCCTTTCTTAGCTTGTCCGTCATTTCTACGGGCATGAATTTATCAAGGAATTCTCTTCTAAGCAAGTCCCAATCGGAGACAACATCACTAGGTAAGGTATAAAACCACTCCTTGGCTCTTCCCTCAAGAGAGAAAGGGAAGGCAAACAACCATATAGCCACTTCATCAGATCCTTCCCTCCTAGTGGTCGAGCATACACCATGAAAGTCCTTAAGGTGTCAAATTGGATCTTGTGCGGGAAGTCCATGGAACTTTGGTAGAAGATTGATGAGAGCGGTCTTGAGTTCAAAGTTTGCATTCAAGTTGGGATGAAGTACATGAAGAGGTTGGAGAACAAAGTCCGGTGCACCCGCTTCCTTGAGAGTAACTCTCCTTGGAGCGGCCATGTTGTCAACACCTAGATCAAAAGAAGAACTATTAGTAGTATCAATGGAAGAGTAATTAGTGCCTTCCTTGAATGACGAGTCGGAATCTACTTCGGATATGGTTGGTGAATTGGTAAAAACCTTTTCACCTTCCTCAAAGGCTAACCGCCTCCGAGCTTGCCTAATATGAAGCATAGTTCTTTCAATTTCCGAATCAAATGGGGATAAACTCGGATTTGGTAGTGAACGCGTCATACAATGAAGGAGATAAGAAGCTCATGACATCAAGTGGTATTTAAGCAAAGATTAATCCTAACTAACAATCAAACAAACAAAAAATCCAGAGAGAAATGCAAGTATCCACATATTAACATATTCACACTAACCAATAGAATGGCACACATAAGTAAATCCCCGGCAACGACGCCATTTTGATGAACGTTATATTCTCATGCCGGATTAGAAATTAACAATGAGTCCAATCGTGAGTATAGTCTAACCGACATGAAAATATCGCATCAAACAATCCTAAAATCTATGACCGAGAGTAATGATCCCTGATGAGCGGATAATTTATACGTTTTTTGGCATTGTTTTTACATAGTTTTCAGTATAATTTAGTTAGTTTTTAGTATATTTTTATTAGTTTTTAATTAAAATTCACATTTATGGACTTTACTATGATTTTGTGTGTTTTTCTGTGATTTCAGGTATTTTCTGGCTGAAATTGAGGGACTTGAGCAAAAATCAGATTCAGAGGTTGAAAAAGGACTGCAAATGTTGTTGGATTCTGACCTCCCTGCACTCAAAGTGGATTTTCTAGAGCTACAGAACTCCAAATGGCGTGCTCTCAATTTCGTTGGAAAGTAGACATCTAGGGCTTTCCAGCAATATATAATACTCCATACTTTATCTACGTTTAGATGACGCAAACTGGCGTTGAACGCCAGTTCCATGCTGCATTCTGGAGTTAAATGCCAGAAACAGGTTGCAAAGTGGAGTTAAACGCCAGAAACAGGTTACAAACTGGCGTTCAACTCCAAGAGAAGCCTCTACATGTGTAAAGCTCAATGCTCAGCCCAAGCACACACCAAGTGAGCCCCAGAAGTGGATTTCTGCATCATTTTCTCATCTTTGTAAACCCTAGTAACTATTTTAGTATAAATAGAACTTTTTACTATTGTATTTACATCTTTAGTTTCATCTTTAGATCACGTTTGGGGACTGGCCATTCGGCCATGCCTGAACCTTCATCACTTATGTATTTTCAACGGTAGAGTTTCTACACACCATAGATTAAGGTGTGGAGCTCTGCTGTTCCTCATGAATTAATACAAAGTACCACTGTTTTTCTATTCAATTCAAGCTTATTCCGCTTCTAAGATATTCATTCGCACCCAAGAACATGATGAATGTGATGATTATGTGACGCTCATCATCATTCTCACTTACGAACGCGTGCCTGACAAACACTTCCGTTCTACATGCAAACAAGCTAGAATGAGTATCTCTTAGATATCTAATACAGGAGACCGAGTTCGAGATATTAGAATCTTCGTGGTATAAGTTAGAACCCATGGATGGCCATTCTTGAGATCCGGAAAGTCTAAACCTTGTCTATGGTATTCCGAGTAGTATCTGGGAAGGGATGGCTGTGACGAGCTTCAAACTCGCGAGTGCTGGGCGTAGTGACAGACGCAAAAGGATAGTAAATCCTATTCCAGTATGATCAAGAACCGACAGATGATTAGCCATGCAGTGATAGCGCATTGGACCATTTTCACAGAGAGGATGGGATGTAGCCATTGACAACGGTGATGCCCTACATAAAGACAGCAGGAAAGCAGAGGTTCAGAGGAACGAAAGCATCTCTATACTCTTATCTGAGACTCTCACCAATGAATTACATAAGTATCTCTATCCTATTTTAATTATCTTTTAGTACATTATAATCTCTTAATACATTTGAATCCGCTTGACTGAGATTTACAAGGTGACCATAGCTTGCTTCAAGTCGACAATCTCCGTGAGATCGACCCTTACTCACGTAAGGTTTATTACTTGGACGACCCAGTGCACTTGCTGGTCAGTTGTGCGAAGTTGTGACAAAGAATTAAGATTATGAATGTGCATATAAAGTTTTCAGCGCCCTTACCAAGGAATGGAACCGTCACGATTTCTGCGCACCAAGTTTTTGGCGCCGTTGCTGGGGATTGTTCGAGTTTGGACAACTGACGGTTCATCTTGTTGCTCAGATTAGGTAATTTTATTTTAATTTTAAGCTTTTTATTTCTTATTTTCGAAAAATACAAAAAAAATTTTCCTCTCTTTCTTTTTTCCTAATTATATTTCGAAAAAAAATAAAAAAAAGTTTAATAAAATAATAAAACCAAAAATATTTTGTGTTTCTTGTTTGAGTCTAGAGTCAAGTTTTAAGTTTGGTGTCAATTGCATCTTTTTAA
>NC_029794.2:24851393-24890679 GCF_000816755.2 Arachis ipaensis | reverse complement strand
ACAAAGTGTGATTCACGTTTGAGAGCACCAAGCCATTGGCGCCATTGTTGAAGACACGATTTCTGCGCACCAAGTTTTTGGCGCCGTTGCCGGGGATTGTTCGAGTTTGGACAACTGACGGTTCATCTTGTTGCTCAGATTTATTTTAATTATTTTAATTTTAAGCTTTTTATTTCTTATTTTCGAAAAATACAAAAAAAATTTCTTCTCTTTCGTTTTTCCTAATTATATAAATAAAAAAAATAAAAAAAAAGTTTAATAAAATAATGAAACCAAAAATATTTTGTTTCTTGTTTGAGTCTAGAGTCAAGTTTTAAGTTTGGTGTCAATTGCATCTTTTTAATTTTCTAAAAATTATTTTCGAAAATTTCATGCATTGCATTCTTCATCATTCATGCATTGCATTCTTCATGATCTTCAAGTTGTTCTTGGCCAGTTTTCTTGTTTGATCTTCATATTTTCTTGTTTTGTGTCTTTTCTTGTTTTTCATATGCATTTTCAATTTGTTAGTGTCTAAAGTTTGATAATTTCTAGGTTTGGTGTCTTGTATATTTTTCTTTTCTTGAAAATTTTTCAAAAATAAGTTCTTGATGTTCATCTTGACATTCAAAGTATTCTTGGTGTTCATCTTGACATTCATAGTGTTCTTGCATGCATCACATGTTTTGATCCAAAATTTTCATGCATGGAGTCTTTTTGATGTTTTTCTCTTTCATCATTAAAAATTCAAAAATAAAAAAAATATCTTTCCCTTTTTCACTCATAAATTTTGAAAATTTGAGTTGACTTTTTCAAAACTTTTTAAAATTTAGTTGTTTCTTATGAGTCAAGTCAAATTTTCAATTTAAAAATTTTATCTTTTTCAATTCTTTTTCTATCTTTTTCAAATCTTTTTCAAAAATCAAATCTTTCTCATTTTTCCTTTCATAATTTTCGAAAATTCCAAAATGATTTTCAAAAATCTTTTTCTTATTTTTATTCCATATTTTCGAATTCAATGTTAACAATTAATGTGATTGATTCAAAAATATTAAGTTTGTTACTTGCCTAGTAAGAAAGGTTCAATTTTTAAACTTTAAAATCAAATCTTTTTGTTCCTTGATAGTCAAGTAATCAACTTTAATTTTCAAAATCATATCTTTTTAATTTTTCAATCATATCTTTTTGATTGCTAATTTCAAATTCATTTTCAAAATCAAATCTTTTTAAATTTCTTTTTCAAATCTTTTTCAAAATAAATTTCAATCACATCTTTTTCAAAATCAATTTTAAAATCTTTTCTAACTTCTTATCTTTTCAAATTTGATTTTCAAATCTTTTTCAATTAACCACTTAACTTTTTGTTTGATTCCTATCTTTTTCAAAACTACCTAACTAACTAACTCTCTCTAATTTTCGAAAATTACCTTCCCCTTTTTCAAAAATCTTTTTAATTAACTAATTGTTTTTAATTTTAAAATATTTTATTTTATTTTGTTTACTTTTTGAATTATTCTTCTCCCTTACCTCCTTCTATTTATTTATTTAATTACTAACACCCCTCTTCATCTAAGAATTCGAACCTACTCCTCACCCTTGTGTTTGGATTCTCCTTCTTATATTCTTCTCTTCTTATACTTGCATAAGGAATCTCTATACTGTGACATAGAGGATTCCATATTTTCTTTTCTGTTTTCTTCTTTTTCATATGAGCAGGAACAAGGATAAGAACATTCTTGTTGAAGCTGATCCTGAACCTGAAAGAACTCTAAAGAGGAAGCTAAGGGAAGCTAAAGCACAACTCTCTGGAGAAAATCTGACTGAAAATTTCGAAAAAGAAGGAGATATGGCCAAAAATAACAACAATGCAAGGAAGATGCTTGGTAACTTTACTGCACCCAATTCCAATTTACATGGAAGAAGCATCTCAATTCCTGCCATTGGAGCAAAGAACTTTGAGCTTAAACCTCAATTAGTTTCTTTGATGCAACAGAACTGCAAGTTCCATGGACTTCCATCAGAAGATCCTTTTCAGTTCTTAACTGAATTCTTGCAGATCTGTGATACTGTTAAGACCAATGGGGTTGATCCCGAGGTCTACAGGCTTATGCTTTTCCCGTTTGCTGTAAGAGACAGAGTTAGGAAGAAACATGATCCTGGAAAGTTCTTAATACCTTGTACCATAGGCACCATGACCTTTGAAAAGGCTCTATGTGACCTTGGGTCAGGGATAAACCTCATGCCACTCTCTGTAATGGAGAAACTGGGAATCTTTGAGGTGCAAGCTGCTAGAATCTCATTAGAGATGGCAGACAGCTCAAGAAAACAAGGTTATGGACTAGTAGAGGACGTGTTAGTAAAGGTTGAAGGCCTTTACATCCCTGCTGATTTCATAATCCTAGACACTGGGAAGGATGATGATGAATCCATCATCCTTGGAAGACCCTTCCTAGCCACAGCAAGAGCTGTGATTGATGTGGACAGAGGAGAATTGATCCTTCAACTGAATGAGGACAACCTTGTGTTTAAAACTCAAGGAACTCCTTCTGTAACCATGGAGAGGAAGTATGAAAAGCTTCTCTCACTGCAGAGTCAATCAAAGCCCCCACAGTCAAACTTTAAATTTGGTGTTGGGAGGCCACAACCAAACTCTAAGTTTGGTGTTGAACTCCCATATCCAAACTCTAAGTTTGGTGTTGGGAAGTCTCAACAATGCTCTGAACATCGGTGAGGCTCCATGAGAGCTCACTGTCAAGCTATTGACATTAAAGAAGCGCTTGTTGGGAGGCAACCCAATGTTATTTAATCAATTTTATTTTATTTTATTTTCTCTTTATTATTTCGTGTTTTATTAGGTTGATGATCATGTGGAGTCACAAAAACTACTAAAAAATCAAAAACAGAATGAAAAACAGCATTGAAAATAGCACACCCTAGAGGAAGAGCTTACTGGCGTTTAAACGCCAGTAAGGAGCATCTGGCTGGCGTTTAATGCCAGAACAGAGCATGAAACTGGCGTTAAACGCCAGAAATAAGCAGCGGTCTGGCATTTAAACGCCAGGATTGCACCCAGAGGAAAGCTGGCGTTAAACGCTAGAAACAAGCTCCATTTGGGCGTTTAACGCCAGAAACAAGCATGGAAGTGGCGTTAAACGCCAGAATTGCACAATAAGGGCGTTTTTCACGCCTAATTGAGGCAGGGATATTAAGTCCTTGGCCCCACTTGATCTGTGGGCCCCACAGGATCTCCTCAGGATCTGTGGACCCCACAGGATCCCCACCTAACCTTATTTTCTCCTCTTCACACCTTTTCATAACTCTCTTCCCCAAATGCCCTTCACCAATCACTTCAATAACTCTTTTCCATCACCCCCTCACCACTCACATCCATCTTCTCTTCCCCAAAAACCCCACCTACCTTCAAATTCAAAATATGTTCCCTCCCAAACCCAACCCTAATGGCCGAAACTTAACCCTCTCCCCCTCCTATATAAACCCCTCATTCCTTCTTCATTTTCACACAACACTACCCTAACTTCTCACCTTGGCCGAAAACACCTCACCCTCCATCTCCTCCATTTTTTTTCTTCTTCTACTTCTTTCTTTCTTCTTTTGCTCGGGGACGAGCAAACATTTTAAGTTTGGTGTGGTAAAAGTATTGCTTTTTGTTTTTCCATAACCATTAATGGCACCTAAGGCCAGAGAAACCTCTAGAAAGAGGAAAGGGAAGGCAATTGCTTCCACCTCTGAGTCATGAGAGATGGAGAGATTCATCTCAAAGGTCCATCAAGACCACTTCTATGAAGTTGTGGCCAAGAAGAAAGTGATCCCTGAGGTTCCTTTCAAGCTCAAAAGGAATGAGTATCCGGAGATCCGACTTGAGATTCAAAGAAGAGGTTGGGAAGTTCTCACCAACCCTATTCAACAAGTCGAGATCCTAATGGTTCAAGAGTTCTATGCAAACGCTTGGATCACAAGGAACCATGATCAAAGTGTGAACCCAAATCCAAAGCATTAGCTTACTATGGTTCGGGGGAAATACTTAGATTTCAGTCTGGAAAATATAAGGCTGGCGTTCAACTTGCCAATGATGGAAGAAAACGCACGCCCCTACACAAGAAGGGTCAACTTTGATCTAAGGTTGGACCTAGTCCTCATAGACATATGTGAGGAAGGAGCTCAATGGAAAATTGACTCAAGAGGCAAGCCGGTTCAACTAAGAAGGCATGACCTCAAACCAGTGGCTAGGGGATGGCTAGAGTTCATTCAACGCTCAATCATTCCTACTAGTAACCGGTCTGAAGTTACTATAGACCGGGCCATCATGATCCACAGTATCATGATTGGAGAGGAGGTGGAAGTTCATGAGATTATACCTCAAGAACTCTACAAGGTTGCTGACAAGTCCTCCACTTGGGCAAGGTTAGCCTTTCCTCACCTCATTTGCCACCTCTGCAATTCGGCTAGAATTGACATAGAGGGAGATATCCTCACTGAAGAGGATAAGCCCATCACTAAGAAAAAGATGGAGCAAATAAGAGATCATGGACCTTAACATGAGCATGAGGAGATTCCTCACCATGAAATCCCTGAGATGCCTCAAGGGATGCACTTCTCTCCACAAAACTATTGGGAACAAATCAACACCTCCTTAGGAGAATTAAGTTCCAACATGGGACAACTAAGGGTAGAGCACCAAGAGCACTCAATCATCCTCCATGAAATTAGAGAAGATCAAAGAGCTATGAGGGAGGAGCAAGAAAGACAATGAAGAGACATAGAGGAGCTCAAGAGCACCATTGGTTCTTCAAGAAGAGGAAGACGCTACCCTCACTAAGGTGGACTCATTCCTTAATCTCCTTGTCTATTTATTTTATTTTTTTCGATTTTTGAGCTTTATGTTTATTTATATTTGTGTCTTATTACATGATCATTAGGGTCTAAGTGTCTATGCCTTAAAGTTATGAATATGAATCCATCACCTCTCTTGAATGAAAAATATTTTAATTACAAAAGAACAAGAAGTACATGGTTTCAAATTCATCCTTGAAACTAGTTTAATTATTTTGATGTGGTGACAATACTTTTTGTTCTCTGAATGAATGCTTGAACAGTGCATATGTCTTCTGAAGTTGTTGTTTATGAATGTTAAATATGTTGGCTCTTGAAAGAATGATGAAAAGGAGACATGTTATTTGATAATCTGAAAAATCATAAAAATGATTCTTGAAGCAAGAGAAAGCAGTGAATACAAAAGCTTACAGAAAAAAATATGCGAAAAAAAAAGAGAAAAAGAACAAGCAAGCAGAAAAAGCCAAAAGCTCTTAAAACCAAAAGGCAAGAGCAAAAAGCCAATAGCCCTTAAAACCAAAAGGCAAGGGTAATAAAAAGGATCCAAGGCTTTGAGCATCAGTGGATAGGAGGGCCTAAAGGAATAAAATCCTGGCGTATATTCTCTTCTTTTTATCCTATTTGATTTTCAGTTGCTTGGGGACAAGCAACAATTTAAGTTTGGTGTTGTGATGAGCAGATAATTTATACGCTTTTTGGCATTGTTTTTACATAGTTTTCAGTATAATTTAGTTAGTTTTTAGTATATTTTTAGTAGTTTTTAGTTAAAATTCACATTTCTAGACTTTACTATGACTTTGTGTGTTTTTCTGTGATTTCATGTATTTTCTGGCTGAAATTGAGGGACTTGAGCAAAAATCAGATTCAGAGGTTGAAGAAGGACTGCAGATGTTGTTGGATTCTGACCTCCCTGCACTCAAAGTGGATTTTCTGGAGCTACAGAACTCCAAATGGCACGCTCTCAATTGCATTGGAAATTCGACATCCAGGTCTTTCCAGCAATATATAATAGTCTATACTTTGCCCAAGTTTAGATGACGCAAACCGGCGTTGAACGCCAGTTCCATGCTGCATTCTGGAGTTAAACGCCAGAAACAGGTTGCAAAGTAGAGTTAAACGCCAGAAACAGATTACAAACTGGCGTTCAACTCCAAGAAAAGCCTCTACACGTGTAAAGCTCAATGCTCAGCCCAAGCACACACCAAGTGGGCCCCAGAAGTGGATTTCTGCATCATTTACTCATCTCTGTAAACCCTAGTAACTAGTTTAGTATAAATAGAACTTTTTACTATTGTATTTACATCTTTAGTTTCATCTTTAGATCATGTTTGGGGGCTGGCCATTCGGCCATGCCTGAACCTTCATCACTTATGTATTTTCAACGGTAGAGTTTCTACACACCATAGATTAAGGTGTGGAGCTCTGCTGTTCCTCATGAATTAATACAAAGTACTACTGTTTTTCTATTCAATTCAAGCTTATTCCGCTTCTAAGATATTCATTCGCACCCAAGAACATGATGAATGTGATGATTATCTGATGCTCATCATCATTCTCACTTACGAATGCGTGCCTGACAAACACTTTCGTTCTACATGCAAACAAGCTAGAATGAGTATCTCTTAGATATCTAATACAGGGGACCGAGTCCGAGATATTAGAATCTTTGTGGTATAAGTTAGAACCCATGGATGGCCATTCTTGAGATTCAGAAAGTCTAAACCTTGTCTGTGGTATTCCGAGTAGGATCTGGGAAGGGATGGCTGTGACGAGCTTCAAACTCGTGAGTGCTGGGCGTAGTGACAGACGCAAAAGGATAGTAAATCCTATTCCAGTATGATTGAGAACCGACATATGATTAGCCATGCAGTGACAGCGCATTGGACCATTTTCACAGAGAGGATGGGATGTAGCCATTGACAACGGTGATGCCCTACATAAAGCTTGCCATGGAAAGGAGTAAGAATGGTTGGATGAAAACAGCAGGAAAGCAGAGGTTCAGAGGAACGAAAGCATCTCTATACTCTTATCTGAAACTCTCACCAATGAATTACATAAGTATCTGTATCCTATTTTAATTATCTTTTAGTACACTATAATCTCTTAATACATTTGAATCCGCCTGACTGAGATTTACAAGGTGACCATAGCTTGCTTCAAGTCGACAATCTCCGTGGGATCGACCCTTACTCACATAAGGTTTATTACTTGGACGACCCAGTGCACTTGCTGGACAGTTGTGCGAAGTTGTGACAAAGAATTAAGATTATGAACGTGCGTATAAAGTTTTCAGCGCCGTTACCAAGGAATGGAACCGTCACGATTTCTGCGCACCAATCCCAGGTCGTTCTCCCTAGAAATTGCCTTAGAATTCACATCATTGATTAGGAAGTCTTTTGTGGTTTTGAGAGTTGGTGCAAGAATTCAAACTAACAAAAGTAAACAATAATTAATTGAAATAAAAGCCTTGGCCAAGGGTGAGTATTGGAAGTTCCATCATTGTAGCTTCCTTCAATTGTGATAAGAATTGATTATTGCTCCACTTAGTTAACCCCCTAATAATGGAGGAAAGTCAAGTGAAAGTAACTAACTTGAGTCACAAGTCCTAGTTTCACCCTAGGGAAGTCTAGCTTTAGTGAACTCCAAGTCAATTAGCAATTTTCAATTCCTAATCAACAATTGATATCCACTACTCAAGTGTCTCCAATAAGTCAATAACTCAACCCCTAAGCCAAGTAAGAGAAATCTACTCCATAGCTAAGGTTGTTATTTTCACAAATAATTGGTGGGCAATTATGGAAGACATGATGTAATTGAGAGAAAAGAGTTGAATTAAAGCTATCTAATCCAAGCAATCATCAAAAATCAAGCAATTGAATGAAATTCCTCAATGCATTAATCAAAACTCAAAGTAACAAGGTCACAAATCTAGATCTAAGTGAATGAATCAAGAGAACACTAATTAAGAGTAGAAGAAGAGTAGATCTACAACTTGTATCAAAGTAAAAGTTAATTAGCAATGGATCTCACCAAGAAATCAAAGGAGAATTGCAATGGAGAGAGTAAAATCCTAGAAAGAAGTTAGAGTTTCTCTCTCTAAAAAAATGTAACTAACTACCCAAAATATCTAGAATTATGACTAATTATCCCAACCCCCTAATCCTTGGTCTTCATATGCTTTTCCCTCCAAAATCCTGCCCCAAAACAGGGCCTGGGACTGCCTGAAATCGCTGGTCACGTTTTCTTCTTAAAAAATCACGTGCGCCATCGGTGCGTACGCGCACAGTACGCGTACGCGTCCCTGGGGTTTTTCACGACCTACACGCAGGCTTCAAGCATATAAGCGCGCGGGCTCGGAGGGTGCATATCCGCGCGTACGCGTACGGTGCGTGTGCGTGCCCATGCTCAAACTTCAAAACTCTAATTTATTCCATGCTCCTTCCATTCATGCATGCTTCCTTCACTCCTCTCAGCCATTTTTACCTATAACTTCTGAAACCACTTAACAAACGGATCACGGCATCGAATGGTAATAGAGGAGGATTAAAGTATATCAATTCTGATGCAAAAGAAGCATGTTTTCATCTATGAAGCAAAGTGGGGAAAGGAACACAAAATCACGCAATTTTATATGAATAAGTGTGGAAGATCATTGATAAAACCCTTAAAATCTATATATGATAAACCCTAAAAACGGGGTTTATCACCAAGCCAGTGAAAAGATTGAGAAAAATTTTAACATTACCGGAACACTAGTTTCCTGAATGTCAAATTTTGATTGAAAAAGTTTATACCCTTCATCAGTAGGTGATGGTAGGATTTCTTGGATCGGTCCAAAGAAGTCCCACCATTGGTAGAACCAATTTGGAAAAACATAATTTGATTTTCTTTTAAAATAGATTAACCATGAATGTCTGTACTGAGTATTTTGAAACCAAAATACTTTAGTCCAGGCTTCCATGTAGTCCCAATAATTAAAACCTATTGGGTCATAATTTTGAGAAAACTTTTGGATTTTGTTTAGATTGTTCCCAAATTGCTTTGGGGTTAAAAATTTGAGGATTTGAATTGTTGAATGGGTTATAAAGTCAAGATTAGTTTTGTCCTTGTAATGTTTAATAGATACTGAGTTGGTATCTATTAAAATGAATTCATAAAATTGGCGGGTTTTATTGGGTGCAAATGGCTTGAAATGGAATCCAGTAGGAAAGATTTTTGGGATGACTTTATTTGGTGAGTTATCCCAAAATTCAGGCTCCATTTGGATAATGTTTGAGTATTTGTTTGTAGATATATAATTGGTTTGGGTTTTTTGTGTTTTGGTAGTAATTGTGGATGTTTGCGGTGTTAGGACTATGTTCTTTTCTCTTGGTTTCTGTACTACAGTTTTTTGGTTGGCTACTTGGGATATTAGTTCAGCTAAGTTAATTTCTTCATCTGACTCACTGCAAATGTCAGCCCAAGATTTTTTGTTAAGTTTGGTGAGGCCTTGGTCTTGTAAGGCCAAGAGGGTTTCGATTGGGAAGGCGTAGTCTGCCTTAGTCTACTTGGCTTGATTGATTGCTGGTTCAATGGATTATTGGGCTGGATTTTTAGAGGGTTGTTGGGTAGATTGTTGGGTAGATGACCCAGTTGGGATGCTTGACCCTGATTTTCTGGTTGGCCCTGCTATGGCTAGGCAAATGTCTCTGCCTCTTACTGAGGCTAATGTTGCCTTTTTAGGCATCGTCTCTGTGCTTGTCTCCCTGCAAATATTCACGTGTGAGAAAGTCAGGGAGAGAGTTTGAGTTGCCCTTGATGTGCTCAATATCAAAATAAAAAATGCTTAATATAGCTTGCCACCTGGCAAACACTTGTCTTGATGCAAGATTTTAACGTCATTTTGTAAAACTTCTTTAGCTGATTTGCAATCAACTCGGACTAAAAACTTTTGATTGAGTAAGTCAGATTGAAATTTTGTGATGCATAAAATAATGGCTAAAATTTTCTTTTTTATAGTGGAATAGCTTTGTTGAGTACTATTCTAATATTTTGATGTAAATGCAATGATACATTCTTTATCATGCAATTTTTATTTTAAGATACCACCATATCCTAAATTAGATGCATCTGTTTCAACACTTTTGAATGCATGAGGAACAGGTAGGTAAAGGCAAGGAAGATTTCGAACTTTGGTTTTAAGAAATCTGATGATATCAGAATGTTTGTCCGTCCATGGCGGAGGATTTTTCTTAAGCCTATCATGAAGAGGCTTAATGAGATTGTTAAGATTTGGGATGAAGTCTGAGACATAATTAAGACATCCTAGGAATCTCAGGAGTTGAGGTTTGTCAAGGATATAGTCTGGGAACTTTTCTGCAAACAAAATTGATCTTTCGATTGGGGTTATTGTTCCTTGGAAAATCATATAACCAAGAAAACGAATTTTTGTTTGGAAAAGGACAATTTTCGATTTTGAAACCGCAAGTCCATTTTTCTGGATGATGTACATAAAAGTTTTAACATGTTTGAAATGTTCTTGTAAAGTTTGAGAGAAGATTAAAACATCATCTATGTAAACAATTGCAAAGTTTGAATATGGGTTAAAAATATCGTTCATTATTTTTTGAAATTCCGATGGGACATTTTTCAGACCAAACAGCATTACATTCCATTCATATTGACCAAATGGAACTGTAAATGCAGTTTTGTATCTATCAGATTCTTCAATCTGAATTTGCCAAAAACCGGATTTCATATCAAGCTTTTAAAAGATATTTGCTGAATTTAACCTATTGAGTAAATCCTTTTTGTTTGGGATAGGATAACGAATCCACTGTAAAGCTTGATTCAACAGTTTGTAATTGATGACAAGCCTGGGAGTTCCTCGTTCTATCTCAGCTTGCTTATTGACATAAAAAGCCGAGCAAGGCCAAGGACTCTTACTAGGACGAATTAATCCTTTATTCAAAAGGTCATTAATCTCTTTTTGACAATGCTGCAAAAGCTGCTCATTCATTTGAATAGGGCGGGCTTTTGTAGGGATTTTTGATTCTTTGAAACCTTTTTCATAGGGAAGATCAACAATGTGTTCTTTCCTATTCTAGAAGGTATGAGGCAGATCAGAACAAATAGACTTTTCAATTTGGTTTGAAAGAATTTTAATTTTATCTTGAATCCTTGGTTGAGAAAGTTGTGATTCAAGGGTTTTAAAAGAGATTTCTTCTTTCAAAAAACAAATCTATTTGGTTTTGGATTCGATTAAGTTGAGAGATTTCTGGTTTGGTGAATCTAGGAATTCAAAGAAAGATACCTGTCCTCCCACAAAAGAGGTAAGTCCAGGAAAATCTACTAGGTAGGGAAACAAAAGGATTATAAAAGGTGTCCCCAAGACTACATCGTTTTTGATATCCTTTGCTATGATGAAGTTGGTTGGAATCCTAAGATTACCTTTTTCAACAAAAGCATTGGTTAATTTGAATTTGATGTTTAGTCATTCACCCATTATTGAGCTAAGACGTTCAGTAGTTTTTTCAAAATACTTTGTGGGGATCAGACCTTCTTTAATACAATTTGAACCTGCACCTGAGTCAAAGAGTGCGATGGTTTCAAGAACAAAATCTTTAACGACAATTCGGATATTAACACGATGTTTCATAAAAGAGAACACGTTTATTATTCTTAAGATTTCTTTTCTGTCATTGTCGTTAGAAATTTCATTTTCTTGTTTTTTAGAAAACTCAGTTTGGTTTTAAAAAGGATCAAGTTCTTCATCATCAGACCCTTCTTGTTGCATTAATTGCGAGAGAATGAGTGATGATTGTCTTGATTTCTTTTGATATCTTGGATTTCCCTTTTGAGGTTGTTGACCTCAGTATGGAGATCCTGAATGGTTATGGGATGAATAACTTGTTTTTCTAATTTTTTAAAAATGGGTTTGACATCATATCTATTACTAAGGACAAGGTTTTTGGGTTTCTTTTCTTTTTGTAAAGATTTTTTTAATTTCAAAAGAAAGTCTTTCTTTTGTTCTTGATCTTCAATAGCCTCTATAGAATCAAATAGGAGATCTTGATCTTTGGATAAAACATTACTTTACTTGACATCGGAATCTGAGGATGATTCAATATCATCAACTTGGATATTATTGATATCATCGGAGGATTTCGGTCCAGATTCGTCATCTGAACTTTCAATTAAAAGATTGTTAATCTATTCCTCAATCTGGGGATCAAGGTTCAGATTTAATCTTTCCTTCTAACCTACAGTATTTGCTAACATGTCCTGATTTTTTACATGTATAAAAAATAATGGGGTTTTTCTGAGGATACTTTTGAAAATTTTTTTGGAAACCTTTTTCATTCTTGGTTCTTTGAAAACTTTTCCTTGGTCTTCTGAAATTCTTTTCAGGATAAGATTTAAAATTTTTTTGATTGGATGGTCTTTTAGTTTTCCTTGGATGACAAGCAGGAAGACCAAATTGTTCACAGAAAGTTCCCAAATTGATTCGATTTTGTTTTTTCTCACGAGCAAGTTGTCGTTGGATCTTATCATCTTGACAGATCTTTAGAGCAACCTTTTGGATGAAAGAGATAATTTGACTAAAACTTAACGCATCATAGGGAATTATCCCATCCAGAGTTAAGCTACGAATTTTGTCCCATACTTTATCTCCCAGGGATTAGGAAGTCCGGCTAGGAATTTTTCCTTCCAAAAGGGCTGTAGAATGTCTTCTCTGGTATAGACCCTAGAAAGAAAGGTGTCTTTATACTATCTAAAGTCAGACAAGGTTTTGCATCTGAGATTGAAAAGTAATTCAGCAGAACAATCTTTTCAAAGAGATGGATCCCCTATGAAGTGGCTTGCTATAGTAAAGATTAAGGTATTAATCGCATCAGGGATAGGTTCCCCGTCATCTCCAAAGATGGGTTCGTTTTGATCGTTAACCTTTATGGCAAAAAAGATTGATTGTTTTTGGTCATCAGAAAGGTAGTTATCCCACAAACCTTTGAGTTGACCAGAGAAACCAGAAACAATAACATTGGTTATTGCTTCCTCAGAGGTGTCATGAGCAGCTTGATAGGTTATCCCTACCATGGTCATATGCTGAAGCATACTCATGATGTTGTATTCAGTTTTTCCATCTATGTTCCATTCATAGACATTATGGGCATTGAAGCTGACAAAACCTAGTTCCCGTTCTTTAAGGGCTAGAGCAGGAGCAGACATACGATTATAACTAAGCGCAGAGGGTTTGGTTAAACCCTTCCATTTAGTCATGGAATTGGTCATGATTGGGCTAACTTTAAGAGATGATTTTCCTGAATCATCACTTTGGTCTGAAGAGGACTCATTAGAGTCTTGGTTAAGAGCATTAATGGCTTTGGATGCACGAGTTTGTATCCGAGATGTAGATTCACTAGAGTTTGTAGGAGTTTTGGGGACAGTAGTAAGACGACTTAAAAGTTGGTCGATCTTCTGCATGACTTCTGAATCACCAGATTCTTGTTTTAAAATAGAAGTTTTAAGACTTTGTTTAGCCTTGCTACTCATTTTGAAAGGTTTGAAAAACGGTTTTTCAATAGTTTTGGAAGTAGAGGCTTCAGAAGCATTTTTCAAAGACAAAAGAGATCCTGAAGATGAAAGGTTGTTACCTAAATATTGTAAAAATCTATTAGTATAATTTGATTGCTCAATGAGATTTTTAATATCTTTAGGGGCGACAGCTTCATCTACATTTTTTCTTTTAAATGGAGAGTCCATAACCGGGTTATGTCCCTCCGTAGTTGAAATAACAAAAGATCCTTTTGGAGGAAATTCAGATTTGATTAAATTTCCATCTTTAACTTTCCAGGTTGAAATAACGTTCGCTGATGACGAATGTTTTTTTATTTTTAAAAGGATAATTGATATTATTTTTAATAGAATAAGCATGAAACCATTCAAAGAAAGGAATATGCATTCTGACTTCATTGAGAAAACTGTAATATTTTTCTTTGAATGATGAGATTTGAGAAGCAGTATATGTATGTAAATACCATTCTCTATGGAGATCATATTCCTTAGAGTAAAGATTTTTACGTAGGGCTTCTTTATTTATAACAAATTATGTGCTATTCATGGGCACCATCATTCATAGAAGAATATGTTGGAGATTGAATAGATTGTGTAGATTCTAAATCAACATCATCATCAGTTTGATAAAATAGTTGAGAAATGTTCGATTTATTTTGTACCCTAGAAATATTAATTTCAGAATGTACGGGTCTTGAAATTTTTGAAAGCTGGGATTGAGAAGTCACCGAAAAAGATCTCCTTGCTAAAGCAAAATCATTAGACGTTCCTGTTTCAGATCTTAAAGAAAAAGAGTTTCGTCTGTCGAAGAAAATCTCTACTTTCCCTGTTTCATCTTTTTTTACCTCTCGCAAGAGAGGTGCTTGTCTAGGTTACGTTGGAATGGCTCGATCAATTGACCATGACCGGAGAAGGTCAATTTCATCCCACTTAATGAGCCTTGGGACCGTGACGTTGGCCTTTGTCATGTCTGTGACAAACAAAGTGGTTTCACGATCTTGGGATTTAAGAAGGACTCTGGAATTAGAAGTGTTCATGACCTTGTATTGAATTCTATAGATTAAGGCGGCTGGGATGGATCCTTCCTTCATGTTAAGACCATGAATTCGGATGTTTAGAAAAAGGGAGTCAAGGATGTTAACATCTAACAAACTGACTGCTTTATTTGGGAAACAGTTGAAGTAAACTGGACCGTGTCCAAGGCTTGTTTCAACTATTCCAATTAAGGAGTCTTGGAAGTCATTGTGCCTAATGTCTCTAAGGCACATAAGAATGGAAGCATTCAAACCTTCTCTAATGAGAGGCTTGACAGCGATTTGGACACACCCTATGTGAAGATATTTGTAGTGGCGGGCATGTTCTCTGACAGTTTGCTTGGTTAAAAGATGGAATTCCTCACCGGAGTCAGGTCCTAGAGGAATATTGTTTTCAGCGGTTTTGATAATGTAATCATATTTTTGTTTGTTGTCATCAGGGACATATAACTCATCTTGAGGGATATTGGGTATTTTCCAATTGTCTATGGCTTGATTGATATCTTTGAAGCAAAATTCTTCTTCAAAGATGTTATGTTCGGGAGAAAGTTCCTCAGTCCGAGTTACTTTCTCAATAAGAGCATTGGAAGAAGAATGGGGTAAAGAAGAAGATGATGAAGAGCTTACAAGAGAACTTTCAGAACTTCTCTCTCTAACTTCTCTCTATAATTGTGTAAAACTGAAGGGTGCCTTACAATGAGAGCGAGGCCTCCTTTTATAATTGAAGATTCTACTGTTTCTACAGTGTCGGTTAGAATGACCTGAACTATAGCTACAGTACCGGTTTCACATAGTTCCCTAAATAGTTTTGGGAATTATATTTTCGGTTTTAATCTTCTCCTAGGCAAACTTCGAAACAATATTTTTCAGTTTGTCTGTCTTGATCTTGTTCATCATATTCTTCTTTAGATGAGGATGCTTCATCTTCTTGAAGTAAGCGAAGGATTTGTTGAAGCTTTCCTTTGAATGATTCTTTCGATTGTGAGGCTGCTAGTGCTGCCTGAATTTGAGCCTTTTGATTGAGAAACGAAGTCGTTTCTGGATCTGAGATCTTCTGAGTATTAGGATTGGTTTTGAACCGTTCTCTGACCTTTTTTGGATAGGCCATTGATGAATCAAATTGAGACCACCATTTCACATAACCATGCCTCTATAAGATTGGAAATGATTTAGGGTGGTCTGGTTTTGTATATTTGTACTGCCATGAGAATACCCATGTCAGTGAAAAGATTGAGAAAAATTTTAACATTACCGGAACACTAGTTTCTTGAAAAAGACATCATCTATGTAAACAATTGCAAATTTTGAATACGAGTTAAAAATATCGTTCATTATTTTTTGAAATTCCGATGGGGCATTTTTTAGACCAAACGGCATTACATTCCATTCATATTGACCGAATGGGACTGTAAATGCAGTTTTGTATCTATCAAATTCTTCAATCTGAATTTGCCAAAAATCGGATTTCATATCAAACTTTGAAAAGATATTTGCTGAATTTAACCTATTGAGTAAATCCTTTTTGTCTGGGATAGGATAACAAAACCACTGTAAAGCTTGATTCAACGGTTTGTAATTGATGACAAGCCTGGGAGTTTCTCGTTCTATCTCAGCTTGCTTATTGACATAAAAAGCCGAGAAAGACCAAGGACTCTTACTAGGACGAATTAATCCTTTATTCAAATGGTCATTAATCTCTTTTTGACAAAGCTGCAAAAGCTGCTCATTCATTTGAATAGGGCGGGCTTTTGTAGAAATTTTTGATTCTTTGAAATTTTTTTCATAGGGAAGATCAACAATGTGTTCTTTCCTATTCCAGATGGCATGAGGCAAATCAGAACAAATATACTTTTCAATTTGGTTTGAAAGAATTTTAATTTTATCTTGAATCCTTGGTTGAGAAAGTTGTGATTCAATGGTTTTAAAAGAGATTTCTTCTTTCAAAAAACAAATCTGTTTGGTTTTGGATTCGATTAAGTTGAGAGATTTCTGGTTTGGTGAATCTAGGAATTCATAGAAAGTTACCTGTCCTCCCACAAAAGAGGTAAGTCCAGGAAAATCTGCTAGGTAGGTGTTCATACCTAGGGTCGAGCTATCCGATCCGGGATGTTCAGTAATAAAGCGACCGATCTCTTCAGGCCAGGCTATCCGACCTCTTCTCAAAGAGGTCGGTCGAATCGACAGAAAAGCCCAGTAAGGGGCCCAAATAGAGGAGTACGACCCAAATCCAAAGGCAGTCCAAGCCTATAGAGATAAGGGCAATTCCCTTAAGAGATAAGCTGACCTCAACTCAAAGATAAGATAAGATAAGTTAAGATAACTAACTTATCTTATCTAAAAAGGTCACTCCACACCATTATAAATACACTGGAGCACCCAGGTATAACTCATACTCTGATTCTACAAAAAACCTGTTTAATACCCATGCTAACTTAGGCATCGGAGTCTCTTGTAGGTACCCCCACCCTCCGGTGACGAAGGATCAGCAGTGCAGTCAGTCTCACAAGTCGAACACGACAGCTCCGGCCGCCATCCACCAGCCGGACACGTCATCTCCGACCAGTACAGAAGATCTCGTCCGAGATCGACCTACAGTTTCAGGTAACCCTCGGAACATTGGTGCCGTTGCCAGGGAACCTGGAAGTCATCCCACCACCATGGCAGACGATCATGACAACGACCACGATTCAGATCTAGAGGATAGAACACTGCACAAAAACACGGACACTATGCTAAAAGACACTTCGGAATCCAACGGGGACAAAAATTCATCAAATCTGGGAGTGATAGAAGTGCTTCAAGATCGATTAAAGCAACTCGAAAAAGAAACCCATGATCAACGAGAAGTCGGGAATTAGAAGATAAACTTCTAAAACTCGAAGCCGGTCTCAAAGCAAGAGCTACTCGAACCACCCCTGAGGACAACTCACGCAAAGATCAAGATCCATTCACTAGGAAAATCATGAAGACCAAAATTCCTAAGGACTTCAAACTTCCGGATATGACTTTGTACGATGGCACTACGGATCCTAACCATCACCTCAGCAATTTCAGAAGTAGAATGTATCTTACCGATGCCTTAGATGCAGTTCGTTGCAAAACTTTTCCAACAACTCTCACAAAGACAACAATCAGATGGTTCGACAACCTACCTCCGAAGTCCATCTCAAGCTTTGATGACCTAGCCAAAAAGTTCCTGGCCAGATTCTCCATCCAAAAAGACAAGGCTAAGTACGCCCTCAGCCTACTAGGAATCAAGCAAGGAGATCGGGAAAGTCTTCGCAACTACATGGAAAGATTCAACAAAACATGCCTAGACATACAAAGCTTACCAACAGAGGCCGCCATCATGGGCCTCATTAATGGCCTGCGAGAAGGACCTTTTAGCCAATCCATATCAAAGAAGTACCACACATCTCTGGACGAAGTGCAGGAACGAGCAGAGAAATACGTCAACATGGAAGAAAATTCTCGACTAGGAGAAACCTCAAAATTTGGATTCACCTACCGAGACAAAGACAAAGAGTCCAAAAAGAAGGAAGATCGACAAAGGAAAAAAATTAAAAAATACCATAATTACACCCCTCTTAGGGTGTCCCTGGTGGATGTTTACAAAGAAGTTTGCCACACAGAAAAAATACCCCCAGCCCGACCACTCAAAGGCAAAAGAGGAGGAGAAAACTAGAATGAATATTGTGAATACCATCGAGTTCGTGGGCACTCCACCAACGAATGCTTTGACTTAAAAATGTCATAGAAAAATTAGTGAGAGAAGGAAAACTAGATCGGTTTCTGGCTACCCGAGACGATGAACAAAGAAAAAGGAGAAGAGACGAGGAGGTGGGAAGAACCGAGCGATCACCTCGAACGCCAGAAAGACATGTCCTATGATACACGGAGGATTCGCAGGAGGAGGAATCTCCAAACCATCTCGGAAAAGATATCTCAAAGAAGTATATCATGTCGAAGGAAAGGAGGAAGCACCCGACATTCCCGCAATTACGTTTACCAAGGAAGACGCATCCGGCATCATCTCAGGACACGACGATCCCATGGTCATCACCATTATACTGGCTAATGCAAATCTCCATCGCACACTGATAAACCAAGGGAGCTCCGCCGATATCTTATTCAAAACTGCCTTCGACAAGCTCGGCTTGGAAGATAAAGAACTCAAAGCATATCCAAACATCCTGTTTGGGTTGGGAGACACTCCAGTGCAACCACTCGGATACATCCCGCTACACACAACCTTCGGAAAAGGAAACCAATCCAGAACACTCAAAATAGACTACATCGTAGTCGACGTGAGTTCAGCCTACAACGCCCTAATAGGTCGAACAACATTAAATCAACTCGGCGCCATAGTCTCAACTCCACATCTATGCATGAAATTCTCAACTGCAGAAGGGATAGCTACGATAAAAGCAGATCAGAAGATGGCGCGCCGCTGTTATAACGAAAGTCTAAACCTCAGAGGCAAAGGAGAAGAATTCCACACAATCGAACTCGGTGGAGTGTAGAGGCGAGAAGAACTCCGTCCACAACCTGAAGGTGAAATAGAGAAAGTCCAGATCGGAGACATCCCGGACAAAACAACCAATATTGGCACGACTTTAAAAAGAGAAATAAAAGAAGTACTTGTACAGTTCTTACGAGACAATGTTGACCTATTTGCTTGGAAGGCTGCAGACATGCCAGGCATAGATCCCGAGTTAATGTGTCATAAGCTAGCAGTCTACCCTGGATCTCGGCCAGTACAACAGAGGCGTAGAAAGCTCAGACCCGAAAGATCCCAGGCTGTGGAAGAGCAGGTACAAGCTCTACTGGAGGCAGGATTCATAAGAGAAGTCAAGTACCCACTATGGTTAGCTAATGTCGTCTTGGTGAAAAATCAAACGAGAAGTGGCGAATGTGCACCGACTATATAGAACTCAACAAAGCCTGCCCAAAAGACCCTTATCCACTCCCAAGTACCGACGCTCTGGTAGATACCTCCTCCGGATATAAATACCTCTCATTTATGGATGCATATTCCGGATACAATCAAATTCCCATGTACCCACCCGATCAAGAAAAAACCTCGTTTTTAACACCAAAAGCAAATTACTGCTACATTGTGATGCCTTTTGGTCTCAAGAACGTAGGAGCTACTTATCAAACGTTAATGAATAAAGTATTTTCAGATCATATCGAAAAAGTCATGGAAGTCTACGTGGACAACATGTTAATAAAAACATAAAGTGAAGAGACATTATTGTCCGAACTGGTCCAAGTGTTCGACACTATAAGGAAGCATGGCATGCGACTCAATCCTGTAAAATGCCCCTTTGCAGTAGAAGCAGGCAAGTTCTTAGGTTTTATGCTCACACAAAGAGGAATTGAGGCAAATCCGGATAAATGCCAGGCAATACTCAACATGAAGAGCCCAACTTGTGTCAAAGAGGTACAACAACTCAACGGGAGACTGGCAACCTTATCCAGATTCCAAGCGGGGTTAGCGATAAGATCTCTTCCCTTCTATGCTACTCTAAAGAAAGGAAAGAAGTTCGAGTGGACAAAGGAGTGCGAACAAGCCTTCCAAGATTTCAAAAGATTTCTGGGACGGCCATCTATCCTATCTCGGCCACGAGAAGGAGAACCACTCATATTATACCTCGCGGTAGGAAGTCGAGCAATTGCCTCAGCACTAGTTCGAGAGGACGACAAAGGGCAACAACCTGTATACTTCATTAGTAAAGCGCTACAGGGATCCGAGCTGAACTACCAAAAAATAGAAAAATTTGCCTATGCGCTCATATTAACATCTCGACGTCTCCGCCCGTACTTCCAAGCTCACACCATCAAGGTTCGGACCAACTAGCCCATAAAAGGGATATTGCAGAAAACAGATCTAGCAGGCAGAATCCTACAATGGGCAGTCGAGTTGTCCGAATTCGACCTTCAATACGAAGCTCGGACAGCCATTAAATCACAATACTTAGCCGACTTTATTACAGAATTTACAGACACCACGGAAACCCCCATAGAATGGAATATTTACGTGGACGGTTCCTCGAATAAGACCAAAAGCGGCACAGGTGTGATAATTGAAAGCAACCAAGGAACTCAAATTGAGCTTTCCCTCAAATTCGGGTTCCCTGCCTCGAACAACCAGGCGGAATATGAAGCACTATTAGCTGGTTTGAAGCTGGCTAAGGAGGTGGGAGCTAAAAAACTCATCATCTTCAGCGACTCACAAGTAGTCACCTTACAAATAACAGGGAGCTACCAAGCCAAAGATCCCACCATGAAAAAGTATTTGGATAAAACTAGGGAACAGCTCGGACAACTTGGGGAATATGAGATCCGCCACATACCCCGCGAACAAAATGCCTGAGCTGATGCACTCTCAATACTAGCCAGCACCAAACCAGGGGGCAACAATAGAAGCCTCATCCAGGAAATGCTACAGAACCCGTCAATCTCGGAAGAGGAAAAAGTCCTAACCATAACAGGTCAGGATCAAGGATGGATGACCCCCATAATTAACTACCTCAAAACAGAAACACTCCCTACAGAGGAAAAGGAGGCAGAGAGGTTAAAACGGGAGGCACAATACTACACTATCATAAACAATATTCTATTCAAAAGAGGAATTTCAATACCATTGCTAAAATGTGTACCAACTTCCAGCACAAAGGAAGTTCTAGAAGAAATACACAGTGGCATCTGTGGCAATCATCTCGGAGCACAAGCACTCACCAAAAAAGAACTTGGAAGCTATTTTTTGTTTTTTATCCTAAGGTTGCTAGACAAGCAACTAAATAAGTATCAACAGTCAGCAAAATAAAATTTACAAAATAAAGAGTTTAAAAGCCCACAAGCCGGGCTATCTACACAACCAAGATAAAAAAGTTCAGTTAAACATCAGAAGCCTTCCTGGTAGCATCAGCACGGGGAGAAGGAGGGCGAGTCTGAATGGGCACAGCATCCACGGTCCCATTATCTCGATTCAGGATTTGACAGTCCGGATCGGATACGGGATGATCGACATCAGCTGAAGGAACTGAAGAAGTTGACACTTTGGCGACAGGCGCAGGGGGAGGTTCGACATCATCATCATCCGGGTCGTCAGGGACAATCTTACCATCCCTCACAACATTGTCCAGGCTGAATAGAGAAAGATCGACCTCAGGAACCAGAATTCGAACCTGCTCCTTCAGGTTCTCATAAGCAGCATTCACGCTGCCGACAAGGTGACCTTGGAGCTCGGAGTAATCAGCTCGGGCAGACTCCAACTCCTCCCTCAGACGCATTACCTCCCAATAGGATGTAACATAGCTGTCTTTATGCCTCAATACCGTGTCCTCGGCCAACCTCACAGAAGCCGCCAAGGCAAGGGAGCTAGCCTTCTCGTTCTCCAGCTCCTTCTCCAGTTTTGTCACTTTCTCTTCGAGCCCCTCCTTCAAGCCCTTCATCCGATCAAACTCCTGTTTAGCCTCCTCCATGAAGGCTTTGGTGGCATGAAGAGGAAGATTTTGGGAAGTTCGGTACAAGGCAGCCCCATGTGTGCCATCTTAACACTACTCCGAGTTATAAAGTCCAAATGGCGAAGGAGTGATACATCATCCATAGGAAGGACACCGTAAGGACCGATCTGCTGATCTACAAAATCGACCGCGTCAAAATCAGGGGCATCAAGGTTGAAAGGCTCAATGGATTTTTACTTTTTGTTGGGAGGAGCACCAGAAGTAGCAATAGAGGCTTGGGGAGGATCAATCAAACGAACCCAGGGAGTCGGGATTACCTTCCTTGCCCCAGGTGAGCTCAAAACGGCTGGCTTCGACTGAGCCTGGGATGATCCCTCCCCGGCCGCCTTGGCCGAGATGTTTTTGGCTGTGATAGCTTTCCTCGCCCTCTTGAAGGCCTTCATAGATTCATTATCCTTAATCATCTCTACAAGCAAAGCACAAACAGTAAGGAATCAATTAATAAATTAGAAAAGAGCTTGCAAATAATATAGGAGCAGACAAAAGAGGAAAATCAAAAGATTAACTACCCAGCTCAGTTTGGAGGACAGAGGGATTGGTTAAAAATTTCTTTGTGTCGAGGTGGGGAGGCTGACCCCAAGTCTCTTCCAGAACAGTCACGAAAGCTTGCTCAGCCTCATCCAACATTTTCCATGAATATCTAGATACCCTCACGTCCTTTTGCCATTCCAAGGGAAAGGCGGGCTCGTCATTTTCATCCAGAAAAATTGGCCGAGCTCCTTCAACAGCTCGGACTTTAAAAAAGTAATTTTTAAAATCACAAAAAGATTTATCAAACATGGAGAAGACCTTCTTTCTCTGGGAAGCTCGGAAAGAAACCCAAGCAGCTTTCTTCTTTACTACCCCAGGCTTTGTCAAAACAAAGAGATAGAAGAAAAGAGATTGCGAGGCAGGAATACGGAATCCATGACACAACAATTGAAAGATTTTTATGAAACTCCAGGAATTGGGGTGAAGTTGGGAAGGAGCAACATTACAGGACCATAACAGGTTGGTCTCAAAATCAGTAAAAGGAAGGGTGATACTCATCTGGCCAAAAAAGAAATCGCAAGCATAGAAAAAAGGGCGATCTCTAGCAACCCGAGTAGAGAAACAAACTCTCTCTTCAGAAGTGGGAGGTACAAGTTCATAATTCTTTTCCTCACCGGCACTACTACAAACCTTATGAAATTGCCTAAGCTGCTGACAAAATTCAGAATCAACCAAAGAAACACACAAAAGAACCATTGAATCCACCCAATCAGCCATGCCCTCAGGGACCTGGGAAGATGTCTCAACAATGTTCTTGCGAGAAGATATGAGGTCAACTAGTCCTACAGCAAGAAGAGAAGAAAATAGATTACTAACCCAAAAATATCTCGAATAAAAAACAAAACATCTCAGAACAGCTCGGACAAGCGCGACACGGAGCAATACAAACAAAAGGAAACCCCGTGACTCACACTAGAGATTCAGAGGCATCCTTTTGGGGGCAAGTTAGGGAGCGAGGACTCAAGAAAACCTACAAGTTTACATCTCTACACGTCCTGACAGGAAGATAACACTCTGAGAAGAAAAGCCACGAGTTACATATAAAAAATCATCAAAATAATTACCTCCCAAAATTCACAGTCTCATACAGAACTAACAAGCAACAAAAGCATCAAGAGGAAGTCAACGCACTCCGAACAAAAGGCGAAAATTAAATTATGGGTATCGTTATCTCCTACAAAGGTACAGCAACAAGGAAAGCCACCAAAATAGAGCAGAAGTCAAGGGGCAATCTTTTGAAATTGTGAGCAAGATACAGATTTTTCAAAAAATAGCCAGAAGCGACAGTAGAACATGCAAAGCCCTAAGAAGCCTCAAACAGAAATACCAGGAGTATGCGTAAAAACGAAAAAGAAAAAACACATTACAACGACAAGTAAACACAAGATCATAGAAAGGTTCAAGCTTTTTTCAACATGCAGTCAAATGACAAAGAAAACCAAAGACAAAGCAATGAAAAAAGTGAAGAAACTGTAAATAGAACCAACCTGGAAAAAAGCGGAAAGCTTCAGAAGAGTTGAAGATGGAAAGACGGAATCGCCGGATCGTTGAATGACGCCGCAATGCAAGAAAAGGCAAGCTATAGGTGAAAAACAGAAAGCGAGAGAACGAAAGGGAGAAGTTACAAAGAAAAATGAAGGAGAGAAACCGTTTCTGATTGCAAAATTCAAAATAAAAGCCAAGGGAAAATGGGACAATTAATATCAATTAATGAAGGTATTAAACCCTCGCACGTTCCCAAGAACAAAGCGCTGATATAAAAATCGGGCGCTTTTAGAGGAAAACGTTCCACATTCAAAAAAGGCTCTATAAAGAAAGGAATCGACAAAATTATCAAGTTCGGCTTCACTAGAGAAAGATCGAAGTCAAAGATTTGACCTCAAAGCAGAAGACCGAGCTCAAGCAGGGGCACTGTTCATACCCAGGGTCGAGCTATCCGATCCGGGATGTTCAGTAATAAAGCGACTGATCTCTTCAGGTCAGGCTATCCGACCTCTTCTCAAAGAGGTTGGTCGAATCGACAGGAAAACCCAATAAGGGGCCCAAATAAGAGGAACACGACCCAAATCCAAAGGAAGTCCAAGCCTATAGAGATAAGGGCGGTTTCCTTAAAAGATAAGCTGACCTCAACTCAAAGATAAGATAAGATAACTAACTTATCTTATCTAAAAAGGTCACTCCACACCATTATAAATACACTGGAGCACCCAGGTATAACTTATACTCTGATTCTACAAAAAACCTGTTTAATACCCATGCTAACTTAAGCATCAGAGTCTCTTGCAGGTACCCCCCACCCTCCGGTGACGAAGGATTAACAGTGTAGTCAATCTCACAATTCGGACACGACAGCTCCGATCGCCATCCACCAGCCGGACACGTCATCTCCGACCAGTACAGAAGATCTTGTCCGATATCGACCTACAGTTTCAGGTAACCCTCGGAACAGTAGGGAAATAAAAGGATTATAAAAGATGTCCCCAAGACTACATCGTTTTTGATATCCTTTGCTATGATGAAGTTGGTTAGAATCCTAAGATTACCTTTTTCAACAAAAGCATTAGTTAATTTGAATTTGATGTTTAGTCTTTCACCCGTTATTAATCTTTCCTTTTAACCTACAGTATTTGCTAACATGTCCTGGTTTTTTACATGTATAGCAAATAATGGGGTTTTTCTGATGATACTTTTGAAAATTCTTTTGGAAACCTTTTTCATTCTTGGTTCTTTGAAAACTTTTCCTTGGCCTTCTGAAATTCTTTTCAGGATAAGATTTAAAAATTTTTTGATTGGATTGTCTTTTAGTTTTCCTTGGATGACAAGCAGGAAGACCAAATTGTTCACAGAAAGTTTCCAAATCGATACGATTTTCTTTTTTCTCACGAGCAAGTTGTCGTTGGATCTTATCATCTTGACAGATCTTTAGAGCAACCTTTTGGATGAAAGAGATAATTTGACCATAACTTAACGCATCATAGGAAATTATCCCATCCGGAGTTAAGCTACAAATTTTGTCCCATACTTTATCTCCCAGGGATTTTGGAAGTTCGGCTAGGAATTTTTTCTTCCAGAAGGGTTGTTGACTGTCTTCTCTGGTATAGACCCTAGTAAGAAAGGTGTCTTTATACCATCTAAAGTTAGACAAGGTTTTGCATCTGAGATTGGAAAGTAATTCAGCATAACAATCTTTACAAAAAGATGGATCCCCTATGAAGTGGCTTGCTATAGTAAAGATTAAGGTATTAACCGCATCAGGGATAGGTTCCCCGTCATCTCCAAGGATGGGTTCGTTTTGATCGTTAACCTTTATGGCAGAAAAGATTGATTATTTTTGGTCATCATAAAGGTAGTTATCCCACCAACCTTTGAGTTGACCAGAGAAACTAGAAACAATAACATTGGTTATTGCTTCCTCAGAAGTGTCATGAGCAGCTTGATAGGTTGTCCCTACCATGGTCATATGCTGAAGCATACTCATGATGTTGTATTCGGTTTTGCCATCTATGTTCCATTCATAGACATTATTGGCATTGAAGCTGATGAAACCGAGTTTCTGTTCTTCAAGGGCTAGATCAGGAGCAGACATACGATTATAACTAAGCGCAAAGAGTTTGGTTAAACCCTTCCATTTAGTCATGATTGGGCTAACTTTGAGAGATGATTTTCCTGAATCATCACTTTGATCTGAAGAAGACTCATTAGAGTCTTGGTTAATAGCATTAATGGCTTTGGATGCACGAGTTTGTATCCGAGATGTAGATTCACTAGAGTTTGTAGGAGTTTCGGGGACAGTAGTAAGACGACTTAAAAGTTGGTCGATCTTCTGCATGACTTCTGAATCACCAGATTCTTGTTTTAAAATAGAAGTTTTAAGACTTTGTTTAGCCTTGCTACTCATTTTGAAAGGTTTGAAAAGCGGTTTTTCAATAGTTTTGGAAGTAGAGGCTTCAGGAGCATTTTTCAAAGACAAAAGAGATCCTGAAGATGAAAGGTTGTTACCCAGACATTGTAAAAATCTATTAGTATAATTTGATTGCTCAATGAGATTTTTAATATCTTTAGGGGCGACAGCATCATCTACATTTTTTTTTTAAATGGAGAGGCCATAACCGGTTATGTCTCTCCGTAGTTGAAATAACAAAAGATCCTTTTGGAGGAAATTCAGATTTGATTAAATTTCCATCTTTAACTTTTCAAGTTGAAATAACGTTCGCTGATGACGAAAGTTTTTTATTTTTAAAAGGATAATTGATATTTTTTTAATAGAATAAGCATGAAACCATTCAAAGAAAGGAATATGCATTCTGACTTCATTAAGAAAACTATAATATTTTTCTTTGAATGATGAGATTTGAGAAGCAGTATATGTACGTAAATACCATTCTCTATGGAGATCATATTCCTTAGAGTAAAGATTTTTACATAGGGCTTCTTTATTTATAACAAATTCTGTGCTATTCATGGGCACCATCATTCATAGAAGAATATGTTGGAGATTGAATAGATTGTGTAGATTCTAAATCAACATCATCATCAGTTTGATAAAATAGCTGAGAAATGTTCGATTTATTTTGTACCCCAGAAATATTAATTTCAGAATGTACGAGTCTTGAAATTTTTGAAAGCTGGGATTGAGAAGTCACCGAAAAATATCTCCTTGATGAAGCAAAATCATTAGATGTTCCTGCTTCAGATCTTGAAGAAAAAGAGTTTCGTCTGTCGAAGAAAATCTCTACTTTTCCTGTTTCATCTTGTTTTACCTCTCGCAAGAGAAGTGCTTGTCTAGGTTGCGTTGGAATGGCTCGATCAATTGACCATGACTAGGAAAGGTCAATTTCATCCCACTTAATGAGCCTCGGGACCGTGACATTGGCCTTTGTCATGTCTGTGATAAACAAAGTGGTTTCACGATCTTGGGATTTAAGAAGGACTCTGGAATTAGAAGTGTTCATGACCTTGTATTGAATTCTATAGATTAAGGCGGCTGGGATGGATCCTTCCTTCATGTTAAGACCATGAATTCGGATGTTTAGAAAAAGGGAGTCAATGATGTTAACATCTAACAAACTGACTGTTTTGTTTGGGAAACAGTTGAAGTAAACCGGACCGTGTCCAAGGCTTGTTTCAACTGTTCCGATTAAGGAGTCTTGGAAGTCATTGTGCCTAATGTCTCTAAGGCACATAAGAATGGAAGCATTCAAACCTTCTCTAATGAGAGGCTTGACAGCGACTTGGACACACCCTATGTGAAGATATTTGTAGTGGCGGGCATGTTCTCTGACAGATTGCTTGGTTAAAAGATGGAATTCCTCACCGGAGTCAGGTCCTAGAGAAATATTATTTTCAGCAGTTTTGATAATGTAATCAGATTTTTGTGTGTTTTCATCAGGGACATATAACTCATCTTGAGGGATATTGGGTATTTCTCAATTGTCTATGGCTTGATTGATATCTTCAAAGCAAACTTCTTCTTCGAAGATGTTATGTTTGGGAGAAAGTTCCTCAGTCCGAGTTACTTTCTCAGTAAGAGTATTGGAAGAAGAATGGGGTAAAAAGAAGATGATGAAGATCCCCCAATGGAGAGACGTCTAGAGAGAGAATGAAAGAGTTTAGACATATTTTCAAAAATTTGATATCATTGCCCTCCTTTGGTTCAGAAAGAACATATTTATTATCACTAAACTATCACTCAAATTCTGAATCTGGAGGTTATAACTCTTTTTTTTTCCTTAAATCCATAGCCACTAGGAGTTCTTACGTTCAGATCTTATCACCTTCAGGAACATCGTCAAATTAGCCTTACTGCCCACCAACAAGGGTCTTACTACTAATAGTTCAAAGGAAATACATACCAAATACTAGTATCGACCTGCAAAGATAAGGTCAGTGATAAACCACTATTTTATGGTTTATCTTGTGCTGATTTGAGTGGCTTTTATCAAGTCTTTACACACTTAATCATCCTATTTGCATGATTTTATAATTCCTTCCTAGTTTTGTTCTATGATTGAAAACTTGCTTCCTAAGCCTTTAATTTGTGTATTTTAATTCCCCTTTATACCATTCGATGCCGTGATCCGTGTGTTAAGTGTTTCAGGCTTTATAAGGAAGGAATGACTTAGAGGATCGAGAGGAAGCTTGCAAAAATGGAAGGAACACAAGAAATAAAGGAGATAACCAGCGAGCATCGACGCGCACGCATGGCTCACGCGTGCGCGTGATCTGGAGATTTTCACAGCGACGCGTGCGCGTACCTGACGCGTACGCGTGACACGCGAAGATGACCAGCGACGTGTACACGTGACATGCGCGATCTGCAGAAGTTACAAAAAATGCTGGGGGCAATTTTGGGCCGAGTTTGGACCCAGTTTCCGGCCTAGAAACACAGACTAAAGCCAGGGGACAAGCAGAGACTCAAGGAAGATTCTCATTCACATAGTTTTAGTTTTAGTTTGGAATCTTAGAGAAAAATTACTACTTCCTCTAGGTTTCCTTTACATTCATAGATTTCTAGTTTTATGCTTTTGCTTTTGGATATTGAGAAGAGTCATTACCTCCGTTAAAGTTTCTACTACTCTAGTTTGCTTTCTTATTCCTTTACTCTTTTGATTACTTATTAACCCTGTTCAGATACGTATGTTGCAATTTGGGATTTATTAATGCAAAGAACCATTTTTACTTTTAATTAATTTTCAGTTATTGTTTATCATGTCTTCCTTTTATTTCTTTTTGAATTCTATGCAAGTAATTTGCAGGTGATATGGCAGCACCCAGGAGGATTACTCTCCAGGAAGCAGGAGCTCCAGACTTTACACTGCAATCGTATTAAGTGCGTCACCCAAATCTGGCTGCAGATTTTGAACTGAAGACTGCGCTAATCAACTTAATACCCAAGTTTCATGGCTTACCTGCTCAGGAGCCTATCAAGCACCTCAGGGATTTTCAGATAGCCTGTTCTACTGTTAGGCATCATGGTGCAGATGAAACTTCTATTTTACTAATCGTCTTCCCGTTTTCTCTTGAAGGAAAGGCGAGGGAGTGGTACTACTCCCAACCTGAAGCAGTTGTTACCAACTGGGATACGCTCAGGAGAAAATTCTTGGAAAAATACTTTCCAACTGAAGTCACAGATAGACTGAGGAAAGAGATCTGTTGCATTATTCAAGGCGAATCAGAGAATCTTTATGAGTATTGGGAGCGCTTCAGGAATCTTCTGGACGCATGCCCCCACCACATGATCGACAAGCTGGTGTTGATCAGCTAGTTCATACAGGGCATGAAGTCTCAGGATAAGACTACATTGGATGGTCCGAGTAATGGTTCTCTGAAAAAGTACAAGACTGCGGATGAAGCGTGGCAACTGATCACTGATCTAGCAGAGTCTACTCGGAATGTCAGGCACAGAAACAACCACCCCAAGGCTGTTGCAGAGGTATCCTCTAGCAGTGAACCTACTACTTTCACACAGGCTGTGTGTGAGATGACCAACCTACTGAAGCAGATACAGCTGAATCAACAACAACCTTAGCCTCTCCCACCACAACAAAGTCAACAGTTGGTTTCTCAAAGAATATGCGGAGTATGTGCTAATTATACTCATTACACTGATGAGTATCCGCAGCTCCAACAAGAAGACAACACCTTGGCAGCCACTCATAATTTCTATGACCACCCGAATCAAGGATACAATCAACAAGGCGGCAATTACAACCAAGGTGGAAATTACAATCAAGGTTGGCAAGACAACTCCAACCAGGGATGGAGAGATAATTCCATCCAAGGATGGAGGGACAACTACAACTAGGGAGGCAGAGACAACAATGGAAATCAGAGGTGGAACAACAACAACAGACAGCAGAACCAAAACCAGCCTTACAGAGCACCTCACCAAAGGCAGTCCCAAGCGCCTCAGAACAACCAACAGCAGGTCCCCTAAATCACTTACCCATCTTCCTCTCCCAATGACGAGTTGCTTCACTCTCTTGCACAAAGACAAACGACCATAGAAAATACACTTACTGATCTGACCTCTGCCATACAAGCTCTTGTCTCTCAGATGGGATCGTCGAGTACCTCCAACACTCAACCTTCAAGCTCTAGTACAATTCCTTCTCAACCTATACCCAACCCCAAAGGTGGTATCAATGCCATCACTTTGAGCTCCAGAACCACACTGCATGTTGTTGAGGTAGAAGATGCTGAAGAAGAAGACGTAGTGCACGACTTGGTTGAAGAAGAAGCAGCTCAACCAAGGAATAGAGCATCAAGGGATGCAGAAGCTGCAAGTGGTGCCATTCTTATTCCATTTTCACACCTTGCTAGGAAGCCCGGAAAGCAGATGGAACTAGACCCTAAAATGGTAAAAATATTCAAAAAGGTTGAGGTAACCATTCCACTTTTTGATGCCATTCAATAGGTACATAAATATGCTAAATTTCTAAAGGATTTGTGTATGCATAAAGATAAGTTACAGAATTTAGAAAATATTCCTCTAGGTAGTTCCATTTCTGCTTTAGTGGGTGATATACCTAAAAAATGTAGTGACCTAGGTCCATGCATGGTCACTATTACTATAGATGGTGTGAAATTTTCTGACTGTATATGTGATTTAGGAGCGTGTGTTAGTATAATGCCATTGTCTGTATATGATGCTTTGAGGCTCCCTCCCTTAAAAAGGTCGGCAGCTCATTTTGTTTTGGCAGATAAAACCATTATCTCTGTGGTTGGAATTGCTGAGGACGTGCTGGTGAGCATTAAGGGGCTCACATTTCCCATTGATTTCTATATCTTAGAGATGCCCCTAGTGACTCAGGAAGACCATCATCCATCCTGCTTGGAAGGCCATTCTTGAAGACTTCAAAGTTCAAGCTAGATGCCTTCTCAGGAACTTACTCTTTTGATATAGATGACAGGGCAGTGAGCTTCAATTTGGATGATGCTATGAAGCATCCCCCTAAAGATCATTTCATCTTCCAGTGCGACATCATTAATGAGACTGTTGCTGCAGTTCACCAAGAAGAAGTAGAAGAAATGCACATGGAGCAAGATACAAGTGTGGGGAAACCCCCTGAACACAATGAGGACACTTTGCCATTATCACTAGCTCCAGATGATCAACTGCCTAACCACGAGCAAAAAATGGAGTTAAAGCCCCTTCCACCCCACCTCAAGCATGCTTATATTGAGGACAATCAGAAGCTCCCAGTTATTATTGCAAGGGAACTTTCATCCCAACAGGAGGAGAAATTGCTTACTGTGCTGAGAAGACATAAGAAAGCAATTGGGTGGAGCTTAGCGGATATAGTAGGCATCAGCCCTCAAGTTTGTGAGCACAGAATATTTTTAGAAGAGGGAGCAAGGCCTGTCCGTCAACCTCAGAGGCAACTGAATCCCACCATCTTAGAAGTTGTCAAGAAAGAAGTGACCAGACTACTTGAAGCTGATATTATCTACCCTATCTCAGATAGTGAATGGGTCAGTCCAGTACAAGTAGTGCCCAAGAAGTCTGGAGTCACAACAGTGAAGAATGAGCACGGAGAGCTCCTGACAACTAGAGTGCAGAACGCCTGGAGGGTTTGCATTGATTACAGGTGCCTCAACCAAGCTACTCGCAAGGATCTTTACCCCTTGCCATTTATTGATCAGATGCTTGATTACCTATCAGGTAAATCACATTACTGCCTTTTAGATGGTTATACAGGCTATTTTCAGATTCATATAGCTCCTGAAGATCAGGAGAAGACTACTTTTACATACATGTCCCTTTGGAACGTATGCATACAAAAGGATGCCTTTTGGCTTGTGTAATACACCGGCTACTTTCCAAAGGTGCATGATGAGTCTTTTCTCTGATCTTATTGAGAGCTGTATGAAAGTTTTCATGGATGATTTTAGCGTATACGGTGATTCCTTTAGCCTTTGTTTGGATAGTTTATCTAGAGTATTATACAGGTGTGTTAGTTCAAACCTTGTTTTGAATTTTGAAAAGTGTCATTTTATGGTCAAACAAGGTATTGTTCTAGGACATGTTGTCTCTAATACTGGTATTTCTATAGATCCAGCAAAGGTAGATGTCATTTCTAGTTTACCTTACCCCTCCTCCGTGAGGGAAGTTTGTTCGTTCCTTGGCCATGCAGGTTTCTACCGGAGATTCATCAAGGACTTCAGTAAGGTAGCATTACCTTTATCCAGACTGCTGCAGAATGATGTTGAGTTTGAGCTGAGTGAGGACTGTATGGAAGCGTTCGATAAGTTGAAGATCGCATTTACTCAAGCTCCAATTGTGAGAGGACTAGACTGGAGCCAGCCCTTTGAGATTATGTGTGATGCCTCCAACCATGCTGTAGGAGCGGCACTAGCCCAGCGCGCAGGTAAGGATCCTTTTGTAATTGCATATGCTTCAAAGACCTTAGACGCTGCTCAGTCTACTTACACTACCACTGAAAAAGAGCTTCTGGCTATTGTTTTTGCTTTGGATAAATTCCGAGCCTATTTACTTGGTACTAAGGTGGTAGTGTACTCAGATCATACAGCTCTAAAATATTTATTAGCTAAAAAAGAGTCCAAACCAAGGCTAATACATTGGATACTGCTGCTGCAAGAATTTGATTTAAAAATTAAGGATAGGAGTGGTTCTCAGAATTTAGTGGCGAACCACTTGAGTTGCCTTGAGCACATTAAGGATGACTCCACTCCTATCAATGATGCTTTTCCATTTGATAGCTTGCACGTAGTATCTGAAGTAGTTCCTTGGTATGCACCTATAGCTAATTATCTAGTTAGTCATACCTTCCCTCCCAATTTTACTAAGCATTAGAAGGATAAGCTGAAAAGCGAGTCCAAATTTTATATATAGGACGATCCATATTTATGGATGTATGGTGCTGACTAGATAATTAGAAGGTGTGTGCCTCAATCAGAATTCCAGTCCATTTTAGAGGCCTGCCACTCCTCTAAGAGTGGTGGACATTTTGGCCCTCAAAGAACAGCTAGAAAAATTTTAGACTGTGGATTCTGGTGGCCCACTCTTTTTAAAGATGCTACTGCATTCTGTAAATCTTGTTCCCCATGCTAGAGGTTTGGCAATATATCCAAGAGGGATGAGATGCCCCAACAAATTATGTTGTTCTGTGAGATTTTTGATGTTTGGGGCATTGACTTCATGGGTCCGTTTCCAAACTCTAGCGGTTTCTTATATATATTGTTAGCTGTAGATTATATTTCTAAATGGGTGGAAGCAATTCCTACCCGTACTGATAATGCTAATGTTGTTGTCTCTTTTGTTAGAAACCATATTATCTGTCGCTTTGGATCACCACGAGCAATCGTGAGTGATCAAGGCACCCATTTTTGTAACAGAAGATTGACCGCTCTATTGAAGAAGCATGGCGTTATTCACAAGGTAGCTACTGCTTACCACCCACAGACTAATGGGCAAGCAGAGATGCCTAACAGAGAGATAAAGCGTATCATAGGAAGGACTGGAGCACCAGGTTACAAGATGCGCTTTGGGCATACCGGACAGTATACAAGACACCTGTAGGGATGAGCCCCTTCCGCCTAGTTTATGGAAAGGCCTGTCACCTCCCAGTAGAGGTAGAACATAAAGCATTTTGGGCGGTAAGAGAGATCAACATGGTACTTGAGAAGGCCGGAGTTGAAAGGAAGATGCAACTAACAGAACTGGAGTCCTTCCGCCTCGAAGCTTATGACAACTCCAGATTATACAAAGAGAAGACGAAGGCTGTGCATGACTAGCATATCAAGAGAAGAGAGTTCAGAACTGGAGATCTGGTTCTCCTTTACAACGCTAGGCTGAGACTCATGCCAAGAAAGCTGAGATCCAGATGGGAAGGTCCCTACAGAGTAGAGAAGGCAGAGCCATATGGAGTCTTTCACCTGAGTCATCCTTCAAGCTCCAAATTCATCAAGGTTAATGGACATTGCTTAAAGCTATATCATGGGGAGAAGATGAAGAAAAACAAGGAGCTGGAAATCTTCCTCTTGGAAGATCCACCAACAAAAGCAGATTGAGCTTGTGGACCGTCCAACTTAAGGACGTAAAAGCAAAGTGCTAGGTGGGAGACAATCCACCATGGTATGATCGTTTATTCTCATTCTTAGTCTATTTTATTTTAATTTTCTTAGTAGTCATTCATAGTTTCTGCATATACATCTGCATACTGCATTTTGCATTCTGCATAAAAAAAAGGGGCACGGCGCGCAAGTGTTGCTGACGCGTACGCGTCATACGTGCGTGCGAGATAAGGTAGAATTGAACAAAGAGTTGTGCGGGAGTGGCGCAGGAAGTGTGCATTGCGCAAAAACATGCTCACGCGTACGCGTCATTTGAAATTTTGGCACTCCATGCGTACGCGTCCAGCACGCGCACGCGTGGATGACGAAATCAGCGTAAATGAGTAATTGGGCAGAGAGTTGTGATGGCCTGGGACTGGAATTGTGCTAATGGCACAAACTTGATCACGCGTACACGTCCCTGATGCATGTATGTCCCTTCCCCTTATGGCCATCCACGCGTACGCGTGCATGACGCGCACGCGTCACATGAGATTTTTGCCACATGCCCAGAGCAAACAGAGAGTTGTGCGTATGCGTCGATGCCTTCGCGCGATTCGCACAAACCAAGAGCACGCGGACGCGTGACAGACGCTTACGCGTCACTATGAAAATCGCACCCCACGCGTACGCGTGCCTTACGCGTACGCGTCGCATGCGCCGCCTCGTCTAAACCTGTACGCCGCCCTGTTTCTGTTTCCCTTCCCCCAAAATCCTAATTTTCTTCCTTGTTCTTACTTCTTACTTCTTTCTTCTTTCTTCTTTCTTCTTTCCTCCCTCTTCTCACTCTTACTTTCTACTTCCTTCTTCCTCTTCTTTTCATCTTCCTTATCAGGTTTCTTCTCTTTCTCTCCTCTACTATTTCATTCTTCATTTAATTCTTGTATTTACTTACTTTTTCTTTTCTTCTTTCTTTCCTTCTTATTATTTTTCTATTCTTTTTGCATTCTTTTAATTGGTGTTAGAAATCTACATGGGTGAATGTTCTCTTCTATACTTGCTTGTGGATATATTAGAAAGTGATTTGACAATTAATATTAATTTTTGGATTGCTTGCATGTTGGATTTCATACTTTCCCTAACATATTTTACATGCCTACCAAGTGTTTGTGAAAAGTCCTTATGGCATTGTGAATTCTTAATTATTCTATTATTCTACTCTACTGCCTGTTTTTCACAAAATCCTTGCAACCTTTTATTAATTAAAAATAATTGTCAATACAAACGTGATTGTTAGTTTGTTACATTTGATAAACAAATTGAGCAATTAATTCTTGATCTATGTTACTGGTGTGGCAAAATCGTGATCGTTCATTCCTTGGTAACGGCGCTGAAAACTTAATACGCACGTTCATAATCTTAGTTCTTCTTCACAACTTCGCACAACTAACCAGCAAGTGCACTGGGTTGTCCAAGTAATAAACCATACGTGAAAAAGATTCTGAAAATAAATTTTGAAAATTTCGAAATTATGAAAGAAAAATTGAAAAAGATTTGATTTTTGAAAAAGATTTGAAAAAGATAGAATTTTTAAATTGAAAATTTGACTTGACTCATAAGAAATAATTAAATTTAAAAACTTTTTGACTAAATCAAACTAAATTTTCGAAAATTTATGAGAGAATAAGGGAAAGATATTTTTTTATTTTTGAATTTTTAATGAAGAAAGGGAAAAACAACCAAAAGACTCAAAACATGAAAATTATGAATCAAAACACATGATGCATGCAAGAACACCTTGAATGTCAAGATGAACACCAAGAACACTTTGAATGTCAAGATGAACATCAAGAACACATTTTGAAAATTTTTAAGAAAAGAAAAACATGCAAGACACCAAACTTTAAAAAATTTTTAATATTGAGACACTAACAAATTGAAAATGCATATGAGAAACAAGAAAAGACACAAAACAAGAAAAATTAAAGACCAAACATAGAAAATCATCAAGAACAACTTGAAGATCATGAAGAACACAATTCAATGCATGTGTTCTTCGAAAATTTAAAGAAAAGTTAAAAGCATGCAATTGACACCAAACATAAAATTTGACACTAAACTCAAACAAGAAACACACAATATTTTTTGTTTTTATGATTTTATTAAATTTTTTTTTAAAATTAATTGGAAAAAGAAAAATAAGGATTTCAAAATTTCTAATGAGAATTCCAGGAATCATGCAATGTTAGCCTAAGGCTCCAGTCCAGGAATTAGACATGGCTTACTAGCCAGCCAAGCTTTCAGTGAAAGCTCCGGTCCAAAATACTAGACATGGCCAATGGCCAGCCAAGCCTTAGCAATACATACAAGCATTTCATAACAGGTGGAAACCTCAGTCCAAAAGAATTTAGACATGGCTTAACAGCCAGCCAGGTTTCAACATGTCATGGTGAAACTCTAGAATTCATTCTTAAAAATTCTGAAGTCATAGAATAATTTATTTTTTTAAAATTTTTTATTTTTTTTTCGAAAATAAAAATAATGAAAACAAAAACTTAAAATTAAAATAAAATTACCTAATCTGAGCAACAAGATGAACCGTCAGTTGTCCAAACTCGAACAATCCCCGGCAACAGCGCCAAAAACTTGGTGTGGCAAAATTGTGATCGTTCATTCCTTGGTAACGGCGCTGAAAACTTAATATGCACGTTCATAATCTTAGTTCTTCTTCACAACTTCGCACAACTAACCAGCAAGTGCACTGGGTCGTCCAAGTAATAAACCTTACGTGAGTAAGGGTCGATCCCACGGAGATTGTCGGCTTGAAGCAATCTATGGTCACCTTGTAAATCTCAGTCAGGCAGATTCAAATGGTTATAGAGTTTTAATAATTAAAAGATAAATAAAACGTAAAATAGGATAGAGATACTTATGTAATTCATTGGTGAGAATTTCAGATAAGCGTATGGAGATGCTTAGTTCCTTCTAAAGCTCTGCTTTCCTACTGCTTTCATCCAATCCTTCATACTCCTTTCCATGGCAAGCTGTATGTTGGGCATCACCGTTGTCAATGGCTACATCCCGTCCTCTCAGTGAAAATGGTCCAAATGCACTATCACAGCACGACTAATCATCTGTCGGTTCTCGATCATGCTTGAATAGGATTCAGTAATCCTTTTGTGTCTGTCACTACGCCCAGCAGTCGCGAGTTTGAAGCTCGTCACAGCCATCCCTTCCCAGATCCTACTCGGAATACCACAGACAAGGTTTATACTTTCCGGATCTCAAGAATGGCCTCCAATAATGCTAACCTATACCACGAAGACTCTGATCGTGAATCAGGAGGCTAAGAGATATGCATTCGATCTTGCTTTCATGTAGAACGGAAGTGTTTGTCAGGCACGCGTTCATAAGTGAGAATGATGATGAGCGTCACATAATCATCACATTCATCATGTTCTTGTGTGCGAATGAATATCTTAGAGAAGAAATAGGCTTGAGTTGAATAGAAAAACAATAGTACTTTGCATTAATTCATCAGAAACAGCAGAGCTCCACACCTTAATCTATGGTGTGTAGAAACTCTACCGTTGAAAATACATAAGTGATAAAGGTCCAGGCATGGCCGAATGGCCAGCCCCCATAAAGGTATAAGATAGCATAAAACAAATCAAAGATCAGATGCCAAACATGATAGTAAAAAATTCTATTTATACTAAACTAGTTACAAGAGTTACAGAAATGAGTAAATGATGCAGAAATCCACCTCCGGGCCCACTTGGTGTATGCTTGGGCTGAGCATTGAAGCTTTCATGTGTAGAGGTCTTCCTTGGAGTTGAACGCCAGTTTGTAACCTGTTTCTGGCATTTAACTTTGCTTTGCAACCTGTTTCTGGCGTTTAACTCCAAAATAGGGCAAAGAGCTGGCGTTGAACCCCAGTTTGCGTCATCTAAACTCGGGCAAAGTATGAACTATTATATATTGATGGAAATCCCTGGATGTCTACTTTCCAACGCAATTGAAAGCGCACCATTTAGACTTCTGTAGCTCCAGAAAATCCACTTTGAGTGCAGGGAGGTCAGAATCCAACAGCATCTGCAGTCCTTCTTCAACCTCTGAATCTGATTTTTGCTCAAGTCTCTCAATTTCAGCCAGAAATCACCTGAAATCACAAAAAAACACACAAACTCATAGTAAACTCCAGAAATGTGAATTTTTATTTAAAAACTAATATCTTGGCCGTGGCCCTAAGCACTTTATTTTCCAGTATTACCACCGGATACATAAATGCCACAGACACATAACTGGGTGAACCTTTTCAGATTGTGACTCAGCTTTGCTAAAGTCCCCAATTAGAGGTGTCCAGGGTTCTTAAGCACACTCTTCTTTTTCTTTGGACCTCGACTTTAATCGCTCAGTCTCAAGTTTTCACTTGACACCTTCACGCCACAAGCACATGGTTAGGGACAGCTTGGTTTAGCCGCTTTAGCCAGGATTTTATTCCTTTAGGCCCTCCTATCCACTAATGCTCAAAGCCTTGGATCCTCTTTATTACCCTTGCCTTTTGGTTTAAAGGGTTACTGGCTTTTTGCTCTTGCCTTTTGGTTTAAAGAGCTCTTGGCTTTTTCTGCTTGCTTTTTCTTTTCTTTTTCTTTTTTTTTTTGCCTTCTCTTTTTTTTCGCAAGCTTTTGTATTCACTGCTTTTTCTTGCTTCAAGAATCATTTTTATGATTTTTCATATCATCAAATAACATTTCTCCTTTTTCATCATTCTTTCAAGAGCCAACAATT